>NC_080785.1:81227887-81536829 GCF_028018385.1 Neofelis nebulosa | reverse complement strand
TTTTAAAGGGTAAAAAACATACTTAAATCTTCTTACTAATATTATTGGGAAAACATTTTAAAGACCCTTTTCCTAGATAACATTTTGTAATTTATATTTAGTTGATATGTGAAGTATAGAACATTTTAATGACTCTTTGTCATATGTAAGCAACTTAGTGTGATGAAGCTTAAAAACTGCTTTTTCTTTTCATGGAAGCAAAGGAGTGGTAGATGTAATTTCATCAAAATGTACAGACATCACTAGGTAAGAAATCGTGCATGTACAGACTCCGGCTAAGGAAAGGGCATATGTCATCCTCACTTTACCTCATCAGTTCATTCTCGTCTTTCAGCCACTTTCACTGCTTTCCTAGAAAAATCCTGGCTGCTCAGTTAAGTGAGATTGTGCATTCTACTACATTTTTAGTGATGTGGCATATTTAGGTATTTTATGGTTCCATTCCTTAAAATTCTCGCGTAACATTATAAAGCCAGCTAACATCAACTAAACTGTTTTGTTTTGGTAAGAGCCATCACTTTTGCAAATGCTTTATATGGATTCACTCATACATAATCCTCATAACTATCTGACAAGGGAGGAAACATCATTATTTACATTAGAAAAAGGGGACATGAAGCACAGGAATCTTTTTATCTGCCATCTACAGTTGCTCAGCTCTTGCCCAACTCAAGGAGTCAGGCTCCACAGACTCTGCACTTTTAACCACTATCCCAAAGGTCACCAATGATGTCCACACGTGAAAACAAAACAAAACAAAACAAAACAAAACAAAACAAAACAAAAAAACAAAGCTGAGCTGTGATAGAGCAGGATAAATTATTTTCCTAGCATTCTCAAAAGCAATCAATGTCTTCTTAATTCTGGAAAAATTGTTAATAAAGAATTAACCTAATGATTTCTTTTCATAAATGACGAATATTGCACTTACTAGAGCTAAGTTAACACTTGGAAAAACTTGGTTCATCATTTCATTACTTCTTCTGCTAATTTCGTTAAGCTTAATTTGATTAAAATGTTATTTGCTATTTTAATACTAAAGCTAAATTTTATTTATTCTTGATGTACTAAATGCTCCATGACAATAATCAACTAAAACAAAATAACCTGAGAACAGATTAAAAAAAGGCAAACATCACTTTCAGACAGGTTCACTGTATTAATCTGCTAAATGTGTATTATGTGCTATTTTGGGAGCCTATAAGCAAATGACAGCAGAAGCAACCAAAGCTGTCATGAGCATTTACTGTATTATCAGATACTATTCTTTTTTTTTTTTTTTTTTTTTTTTTGGGACAGAGAGAGACAGAGCATGAACGGGGGAGGGGCAGAGAGAGAGGGAGACACAGAAACGGAAACAGGCTCCAGGCTCCGAGCCATCAGCCCAGAGCCTGACGCGGGGCTCGAACTCACGGACCGCGAGATCGTGACCTGGCTGAAGTCGGACGCTTAACCGACTGCGCCACCCAGGCGCCCCTCAGATACTATTCTTATTAACCTACATGGACTGTCTCATTCATTCTCGGTACAACGGTATAGTAATATTAACCATGTTTTACAAATCGTAACTGGGTGATGAAAATAAGTAAATTGCCTCCTATGTCATACAGGTAGCAGATGGAGTACCTGGGATACAAACACAGTCAGTTTAACTCCAGAACCTGCAAAGCAGATTGTTCAAGAATTTCTTACTCAGTATTTCCCAGAGTGTAAGGCAAAGTGGTAGTTCCCATGATAAATACAAGTGAGTACCTATGTGCTCTTGCGATTCAAAGCTGGAAAGATTAAAATCAACCAGTAGAGTGGTATGGTTAAATGAAAAAGAGAGTAAATCTGAGGACAACCAACTATTTGATTAGAGTATGCTAGTGTTTAACACTGGAGAAGTCATTTAGGATCAGAAGATAAAGGACTTGACAGGCAGCAAAATCTGGATTCAATTCACTTGTAAACTGAGAGATATAAATGATTTTTGAATGGGAAACTATTGTGATAGCCAGTATAGCTGTTATTAGGGAGCTATCTGACAATGGTATCTAAAAAGGAAAAGTATATATGGCTTAATGTTGTTAGGTAATCTAACAAAATTAAGTGTAAACAATAATTTATTGAGTGAAACAACTTTTAATCATCAAAAACTACATGCAGAATTTTTTTTTTTGTCCTAAGTTTGAGGATTTCCATTCTTGGCATGTTTATGTGATTTGGTATTTGTAAAAATAAACAGCACACCTATTCTCATGAGTCAACATTTCTCCTTAATTCAGGATTCATTTTATTGGGCATGTGAAGATGACACCTCATGAGACAGTTAGAATATATAAATGAGCAAACATTTCACCTACATGAAAAGACAGTTACTTTATAACTTTTTACTGTTTTGATATTTTTTGAGACATTATAAATTAAAACCTTCCAGTCTGAAAGCTCCTGAAATCTACCACTATGGAAGTATTTGTGTCAAGCAGACATCTAATAATATGGCAACTTACTCTTCCCACTAAGAGTGATTAGAAGGTAACAAGTGTTTTGTGTTTTTTTTTTTTTTCCCCAAAACTATCCATGCCATTAAAATTCAATGGCATCACTTGCTGTCATTCAGCTTTATCTGGCTAAAATCCTTTAATTCGTTAGCCCCTGCTGTTGGGGAGCTCTAGGCTCATCACACTTAACCTCTGCCTAGGCTTCTCAGAAAAGAATTTGTTTCAGTCCATTCATAGTTTCAATAGTTGAGCAAGCCACACGCAACTGCACACTGGTCTTTTACCCTGAGCACACTAATCTGATTGTTTTTCCACTCTACAAACTCTGGGTCAACAATCAAGCTGCCGCCAGAAACTAATTAATTTGCAAACAGGCTTCTGTTTTCACAGAGGGAAAGCTTTTGAGAGCCATGTCAGAGAGGCCGGTCACACCATGGTTACACGCATTGTCATGGCATCCACTTCTTTGGGTAAATCTCTTGCTTGATGTCACTGCACACATGAACCCAGATTACCCAGTCAGCAGTAAATCCCTATTGAGGCCCACTGAGCTCTGAATGTAGTGAGGCTAGAAGAGGAAATTGGTATAGACAGGCTCTGTATTCATTAAACTGATGGTAAGACTAGAGAGAATAATGTTAAAAACCAAGAAGGAAAAAGGGGGCGGCTTCAATTTAAAGAATTTTCCAAGATATTGTCTCATTTTTCTACATTTCCATCGATTTTAATTTAAAAAGTGGGATTCCATTAAATAAATGTAATGATATTTTGAAATGTTACTTTTCTACTCTCATAATTCACTGACAAATTTTGAAATAAGTGGTTCAAAGTGTGTGTCTAATATGCCATACTGGAGAGTTGTACCAGTTAAAAGCGATTATGTTCTTTACACAAAATGTGAAATAGAAAATAGGTCCTCAGAAAGGGAGACCAAGTAAAATTATGTTTTGGTAACTTTTTGCTCTTTATGAAAAGAGAAATCATATTTAGTGAGTTTCTTAAATTTATCATCACTTGCGGAGTAGAATAATTTCATGCTGTGTATGTATTTTTTAAAAAGATTATACTTCTGGGGGGGGAATGCATTATTTATCAGGCTTAACATTTTTCTAGGTAATAGATTCAGGAGACAAAACCTCAGGTGACCACTATGTTGTGTTTAGGTACAGAGTGTTTTTAAATATTATATACCTTTGCTTCAGCATAATTTCAGCAGAAATAATCAAAAAATACTATAATTTTTATTTGTGACTCTTTACATTGATACCTCAGAATGTTTAATGAATAAGAATATAATTCGTGGGAGATGTAATTCAAAAGTTAAAAAAAAGACTGTATCCCTGTTGCTTTTTTATAGGCTATGAAAACAAAGAGGACATTTGTGGTTGCTGTTGTTGTTTTAACTGACCGGTCACTCAACTTCTATGATACTCATCTGCCCATATAACCACTAAATAAGGCATCCAGAGGGCTTTTTCCTCCAAGGTCAGCAAAATAATACTGACTTATGTAAGCCAGGAAATAATTCAGAATGGCATCGTTAAGAAGTCTGACATTATACAGAGCCAGATAATTCATTTTATTATTAAAAAAAATCCAATTCGATACTCTGACAGTTTATGCCTTTGAAGATGGCAGAATTAAAACAGAGCATGGAAAGAGTTGTACAAGCGATTTGAGATTAGGTATCTGGTACTATGTAATATTAATTTGTGCTCTCATGGTTTATTTGCGGTCACATTTCTTGGTTCTATTTTCAGAAAAATGTCTAGTGGAGAAACTTGAATGTTCAGAGAACATGGAAACTCCTAGTGCACGACCGCAGAGGACAGCCACCCCGGTAGCAGTGGCACAAGTGAAAGGAGGTGGAACGATGCACACCGTTTCAATCACAGAAAAGAGCAAGGGGGCTGGTCTAGCCATGGGCACGATCCTGTGAAGAAATTCCACTACAAGAAAACAGGTCTTCCTGACATGAATGGGAAGGCCTCACACTCCGGGCACTGTAAATAGGCCAGTTTGTGCTCACTGGGCCTTCGCTCTCTCAGGGAGGCACGTGGTTTCATATATTAAACCTGACTTGGACTGCCCTTTCACCCTGACTCAAATATAATCACTCACAGAATGGGTCTGAGGAAGCTTCCTAAGCGTGCTCCAGCCAATGGAAGTGAAGTACAGGATACTGAGAAAAATCACATTTATTAAGTGCTTACTATATGTCGATTGTTTGCCTAGAACTTTTTTACACATTATCACATTGTTAGTTTTTCACTACTGTAAGAGGCAATCCCATTAAAAGTAAAGGCAAGGTGAAGCTTACTGTAAAGACTGTAGTCTTTCCCCCATTTCATATTACATCCCACCATCAGTCCTAGACATAAACAATACTGGAAACAGTGTCCATCAAAAAGAAAAATAAAAGTGGGTTAGCAACTATCTGCTCTAATGAATGGTTAACACATATAAGTAGGTAGCAGTACTTACAAACCAAATGGTTAAGAAATCATGACTGCAACAGCACCATAGACTTAGTTTTCTTACTATGAATATATAGAGAACTGTACCTAATTTTCACACTCTTAGTAAGTTGAAATTGGAAGTGAAGTTTAAATGAAGTTAAAATTACATAAGATGGAGAGAATTTATAATGTACAAGAAACAAAACAGTGAATTTGGGCACATCATGTCAAACTCAAACCAGTACATTTTTTTAAATCACAAGTTGTTCTAATACCTAGTAACCTTAAACTAGGGGCTAATTTAAAAAATCATATTTAAAGCACAGTTATGTAAAAATCAATAGATTCCTCCTCTTATGTTTCTTCATCAAAAATTGTTACTCATTCTGGGGCACCTGAGTGGCTCAGTCGGTTAAGCGTCTGACTTCAGCTCAGGTCACCATCTCACAGTTCGTGAGTTCGAGCCCCGCATCAGGCTCTGTGCTGACAGCTCAGAACCTGGAGCTTGCTTCAGATTCTGCGTCTCCTCTGTCTGCCCCTCGGCCGCTTGCACTCTATCTCTTGCATGGTCTCAAATATAAACATTAATAAAATTTTTTTTAAATAAAATTGTTACTCATTCCTAATTTTTCCTATTTTCGTATTATTCCTATTTTCGTTTATTATTTGTCTTCAGCAGCATTAAAAGTCACCTAAGATAGGGCAACTGGTGCATCCGAAATAAATGAATAGGTCTGAATTGATTTGAGAAAAGAAAAGTAAATCTTTTTCTTTGAGTAGAAGAAAAACAAAATTAATTTTAATAGGCCCAAAGACATTCCAAAAAGTACCTTGCTAGTATTTTTTACTTCTGTCAGCACAAATGATCGTGTAGTCTATGCTGATGCCTTAGACTCATTTATTTTATGCATGAATATGTAAACATTATGTTTCCAATTTTATTCTGGAATGGCATTTAATTTCATGAGGCCTGTGATTCACACAATCCCTTGGTTCTATCTCAAATGTGTCCATACCCTCCATCTTGCAGCAGTTCTGGCTTCTGCACCCTGTCAAATGTAACCTTTGTGCTAATTTGGTAAAATCAGTTCTCACGTTTAGTGCTGAGAGACTGATAACCGAATTCTCAAATGAACTACACATTTGCAAGATGAAGTACAGAGCTGTGGACAATGACTGCTTTCCCACAGTGTAAATTCTTCAGACTCGGCTGTCAACATGTAAGTGTGCAACACAAAAGCAGCTTTAACTTGATGACTTTTTTCCTCCAAGGCCATAAAAATGAAATGGATACTATAGTCTCCCTTATGTTATTCCATCTTCTTGGATTTTCTTTCGCATCGACAGTGAAAGCCTGTATGCCCTTTAGAGTTCTTAGTAGATCAAAGTCTCCTTGCTGAACAAAAAACAAACATTTTTCCCTCCTACGTAACTATTTCGGTTTGAGAACAGAGCAGATAGCAATGTTGAAAGAGGTTTTTTTTCCCACCATTTTGCCTCCATACAAAGACCAGGCTTAATAATTGGCAGTGGATATTTCAAAATTGCTCCCTGAGATTTTTAGAGTTTGGTTCTTTTATAGTTTTATACAGATAGTATTATGGTGATTTCAGTATCTTTTCCTTTCCTTGGTGAGGCCGCTAATTTCTCATAAGGTCACCCACTATTCCTCCTATGACCCCCCCCCCCCCAGGATGGATATTTGACTATATGTCCAAACCCTTTTGAACACCACAGTGTTTGCGCTCAATTATGAATGATTTGAGGCATCATCTGCATTGAAGAGAACAAACAACGGGGAAGTGCTGTCAAACTTACTAAAAACTTGAGAGATCAGGGAACAAGGGAAACTAAGAGAAGTGACTCTTTAAAGAGAAAGGGCTACTTAACAATAAGAAATGCTGCAAGAGATATTGTCCAAATGGAGAGACTGATTTAAATAAAGTGTACAGAAAGTTACCAGTTATCACCAACTGCTTTTGGAGAAGCAGTTTCATGGACTCAAACTCAGGTTTAAAGTTGGCTAAAGGGAGCATAAACTTCCCTAAATGGACTTAGATGCATAGGGACTTCATATCACACCATGATTAAAGGAAGGGTTTGGATAGAACAGACAAACAAGTCTTCCGTTGAGGGGAGAAAATCATGGAAGGAGGGATAAATACCACAAAAGAAATGTACATTGGGTAAAACTATGAAAAAAATATCAATACAATTAAGTGGAAAGGCAGCATGGTCAAACATGGAAGAGGCACACCACTCATTAATACATAAAAAAATAATAGGATGATCAGAAATGTTGTTGCAGGAGGGCAGAGATGCTGAGCTAATGGGAGGTGTGTTTTATGTTTTCAGTAGTCACTTTAAAATAAGAGACATTTCAGGACAAAGATTATTATACACAACTCACGGTCTCTGGAAGTTTCAATGAAGCTCAACAGCAGAACTGTGATCTTTCTCTAACAAACCAATGAAAGAGAGAGATGATAAAAGGAATTTTGGGTTCCAGGAAGGGCAGGAAAAACAAGTGTGGTAGAAGTTTGAAGAATGAGAATATTCAAGCATCTTAATGAGAACTTAGACGGTAACCCATGAGCTCCATTCTTGTTAATGAGGCAAAATAAAACAAGGAAAATTGTATTTATTTATTTTAGGCATATAAATTTCGTACATTTTCTCCTACACTAAATTTATTTACATACTAAAAAGAGAAAGAGAGTAAAAAAAAAAGTATCTACTTGATCAAGTTGAAGCCAGTGCCTGAAGTTCAGGAAACTGGGTTCTTGTTACAAATCTTGTACTGCTAGATTAGATAGAATCTTAGATAAAATATTAGTCTTAATTTCTTCACCTATAAAAACTGAAAGAGAATTTAAGGAAGATGAAAGGAGAATAAAATGAAATAATATAAAGTCCTGGGGCGCCTGGGTGGTTCAGTTGGTTGGGTGGCTGACTTCAGCTCAGGTCACGATCTTGCGGTCTGTGAGTTCAAGCTCCGCATCGGGCTCCATGCTGACAGCTTGGAGCCTGGAGCCTGGAGCCTGCTTCAAATTCTGTGTCTCCCTCTCTCTCTGCCCCTTCCCCATTTGTACTCTGTCTCTCTCTGTCTTTCAAAAATGAATAAATATCACAAAAAAATTTTTACAAACAATAAAGTCCTTTGAAATTTTGAAAATATTAATGGAATACTACTTGGCAATGGGAAAGAATGAAATATGGCCTTTTGTAGCAACGTGGATGGAACTGGAGAGTGTTATGCTAAGTGAAATAAGTCATAAAGAGAAAGACAGATACCATATGTTTTCATTCCCATGTGGATCCTGAGAAATTTAACAGAAGATCATGGGGGAGGGGAAGGGAAAAAAAAAGTTAGAAAGAGGGAAGGAGGCAAACCATAAAAGATTCTTAAAAACTGAGAATAAACTGACGGTTGATGGGGAGGGAGGGAGGGGAAAGTGGGTGATGGGCATTGATGAGGGCACCTGTTGGGATAAGCACTGGGTGTTGTATGGAAAGCAATTTGACAAGAAATTTCATATTAAAAAAAAAGAAAATATTTTCAACATAATGTTATTAGCATTACAATTTTTTTTAAATGTTCAGTAACGTATGATGCTCTCAGGGCACTATGAGAGATGCGTGGAGATAAAATGTACTACACGTTGACATCTGTCATGTTGTCCATGTAAGACTGGTAAGCCCTCTTATCTTTTTCCATTGCCTCCCTTCCGCAGCTCCAACCCAGATCTATTTCTTTCCACAGTTAAATGCTGAGAAACTTCAGTTTTGGCATGAAGCAAATATTTTCCTCAATTTTTAATCTCATCTTGCTCTGTTTTCCCTATTTTCTCACACCCACAGTCATGAAGTCACTAGCTTGAGTTTAAGCGCATACTAAATCTGAAGTCACACCGCTGGTACCGTACAGGGAAAGTTCTCCACTGACTAGTCCAGTTAGACGTGTTATGTAACATGCCTGTGCTCTTGCACACACCACCTACCGTTGAGCCACCTGGAATCATGCTGCTCTGTTCTGATTGGGTGATGGTGCCCGAGAGTTCTGAAGATCGCAAAATCTCGCCCCATAAAATCAGCTGCGGTCCCGGAGTATAATTCTCCATCTATGTTGTGACAGAATAAAACCACATACACATACTTTAATTCAATTAAGGAAAGAAAAACAAAATGAATCAAACAGAAGGAAAGTCTCAAGTTATGACCCTGCTAGAAAGAACACAGATATGCTATCTGCATCATTATGCAATTACTCATTTTTATTCTGTGTCTTTGTTGAGGAGTACTTTGAGATCACTCACTGATTAAGCATCTACTCCGTAAGTCCTGACTTCAAATAACTGAGTAAAATATGGTTCAGTAGACATTACTAAGACCTAACATTTATTCTTTTCTACTATGATGCGAGACAAAGTGCAAAACACAGAGGTATAAAGCTACTGCTGTTCTAATATCCTTATTTATTAGGGTAGGATATCACTGTAAAATCTTCTATGGTTTTTATCTTAATGGAAATTAAATTGTCAATGTATTTCCTTTTCAGTGGTACCTGAGTTAGTAAGATTTTACAATACTTTAGAAAGAACTAGTATTTTCCTCACCAATAATTTTTTCTTGCTTTTATTTTTGAATGTATCAGGTGGGAGAAGGGTTCTTAGTAAAAGTTATCACATAGTCTAAAAACAAGTCCATCACGTAGTTTCATATATTAAAGAAATGTATCTGAAGAGGAGGAAATTTTGATAAATATAGGTCATAATCTCCATAGTTCAAGATTCTACTATGTTTTTTACTCATTTTTACTGAAAATAAATCAACTCTAGGTCAGAGTTTAATAAATGAGGAATCATAATCACAAGGTTAAAAAAAAGGAAAAGAAAAGAGGGAGGAGAAAAAGAAGTTAATATTTACTGAACACCATTCTGTGTTTGCTGGGGAGTCATGCACTGGCTGGACACTTTCCAATTATCTCATTTAGTTCTGTCAACCACCGTGTGATGTAAATGGTATCCCTACTTAGCAGTTCAAGAAACCCAATGCTGCTCAGCTGATGACTAGGATAGTAAGGGTAAAAGTTCAAACTCAGGCTTGTTTAATCTCAAGCCTCTTACACTAAACTACACCAGCTTTTAATAAACTGAAGGTTGTATAAAAATTTTATTTTCTTTCCTTTAAATAGAAAATACCTCATATTATTTCATCTAGGAAATACAGTATTGCCTACTTACTTATAATGAATTATCAGCAAAATGAAACAAAAAATATGAAATCATCTTTAAATAAAATTACCAGTAAACTTAATACTATCTTGCTGATCATTTGGATAAGTTAATGTTTCTGAATTCAGTGCCTTGAAAATTAATCAGAAAATAAAATAGGCATAGATAAATTATAACTTAAACATTTGTATAACACTATTATTTCCAAGGATTTTCATATTTATAATGAATTTCATATGTATATTGAATATATGAATCAGATTTCTCATGTGATATTCTTTGTTCACACTCTCAATTCTCACTTCCACATGAAGGTTTTATAATGAAAACAGGCATTCTCAGTGGTCTAACTCAAATCAGTTCCTTTGGTAAAGCTTGTGGTTCTCTGAAGTGTCTCGATGCACCAATCTCTGGACGACGTCCAAGGCAGTGGAGAAGAGTGACGCAGAGAGAATCAGTGCATAACTCCAGATTATAACTTGAAATATTACTAAATGACACCTTATCTTATGGACTTTTAGGACAGTGATCATTTACTTTGGGTTGTTGTGAATCAAGACAAATAAAAAATGATGATGTGACAATATATTAATGAATGGTACTCATATAACATTCTAAGCTGTCATAATAGGGTATCTTTGGGATTTAAAAGCATCTTGTATTCTCTTCACTTAATTAAATATCAAGTTCAAATCTGACCTCTTCTCCCCATAATAGTTGCAATAATATTTTATCTGCCCACAAGGTAAAAAATAAAGCTTTTCTTTTTTGTTTGTTTATTTACCTTTACTTATTTATTTTGAGAGAGAGAGAGAGAGAGCGCGCAGGGGAGGGAGAGAGGGAGAAGGAGATGCCCAAGCAGGCTCCATGCTGTCAGCACAGAGCCCGAAATGGGGCTCGATCCCATAAACTGTGCGATCATGACCTGAGCCAAAATCAAGAGTTGGATGCTTAACTGACTGAGTCACCCATGTGCCCCCCAAACAAACCTTCTCTAAGCAAACATTCTATGAATGAGCTACCTATGAGTTTCAAAGGTAAATGTTTATTGTCTCCTTAACTTTTACTTATATTTAATCACTATAATACTTTTATTAAGGTTACTTGTTTATCTTTTTACAAATAATTAATAGATGTAACAGATTTTTAAACTTCAGGTAAATTATTTTTCTTGAGATGTGTGAAGAAGGTACTAATTAAAAATGTGTTGTAATAGCAGCCTAAAATGTTCATGTTAATTTCAAATATTTTCAGGTTGCAACAGCTCTAATAGGATGCCTTGTGTCCTCTTTACCTTGAAAAATCAAAAGTATTAAATTATTCATTGAACCTCACTGCCCTCTCAAACATGTGTTAGGTGATAAAAATCAGGAAAGGTGAAAAGAGAATCACCAAAAGTGAAAACTGAACAATTTCATATCAGAGTGTAGTCAGACAGAACATGTCCAATAGGGGGTTTAATCAGAAATGGAAGAGTAAAGAATGTCATTAATTATTCTTTTCTTGGGGGTATGCCTGGGTGGTTCAGGTCATGATCTCATGGCTCATTAGTTCGAGCCCCGCATCCGGCTCTGTGCTGACAGCTCAGAGCCTGGAGCCTGCTTCGGATTCTGTGTCTCCCTCTCTCTCTTCCCTTCCCCCATTCACATTCTCTCTCTCTCTCTCTCTCTCTCTCTCTCTCTCTCTCTCTCTCTCTCTCTCAGAAATAAGATATTAACATTAAAAATTTTTTTAAATATATTTTTTATGTCTCTTTGACTTATTACATAATTGGAAATTAGTAGATTTAATCCCTTTCCCTCAATCTTTTTTTTTTTTTTTTGCTTGTTCAGTGTGAGTAAAATCCATAATTATGGTTGCTATTATGTGTAAACTCTATTCACAGGAGAGGTGAAATAACAAAAACACCACCAAAAGAAAGTGTTACTTAGATATATAGAGGTATTTGCTTCTCTTACTAATATATGTACTTGTTTTATAATTTCCACTTTTTATCCACTCCCACATAAGGAAAGCAAAAATAAATATAAATGAAGGCAAAGGCAGAAAGACTGATTTTGTTTCCTTTTTTGACAATAGATAAGTAGGTCATTTAGAGAAAGCAGAGAATTCTTCAGCAGGAGAGCTCCTGATCAATTTAGTACTAAAAACAGAATTAAAGAACGGACTCAGAAACCAAAGGAAGTTTGCAGTTTAGGCACCAGTTGCCTCTAGTCATAGGAAATTCCCTCCCACCTGAATATTATTTTTAGCAAGAGTCATCTGTGAGCTGTAGCGCACCAGACGATTAAGAGGCCATGAAGGATACATTCTCATATTACCAATGTTCAATATCAGTAATTTTTAAAGTAATATATATTTTAATAACGTATTTTTTTTTATTTTTAGAGAGAGAAAGAGAGTGCACAAGTAGGGAAGAGGGGCAGAGGGAAAGAGAGAGAGAGAAAATTCCACAGACCCCAATGCAGGGCTCGATCCTATTACCCTGGGATATGACCTGAGCCAATATCAAGAGTCAGATGCTTAACCAACTGAACCACCCAGGCACCACAATATCAGTAACTGTTTTTTATACCAGGCCTTAAATCAGAATTTCTGCTTCGATGTCAACTCTTAGCAGGGATGAATGCTCCACAGAAATTGTACCACATATTTATTAAGCTGGCCCAAATGTACAGGTGTTAAAATACTCTACTCTTGCATTTTTATAAGCAAATAAATAATCATCAACTTAGAATATATACTATTTAATAAACTTGTGTATTTCCACTATGGATTAAAGACCTAGTACCTTTTGTGGCTATATAAAATGATCTAATGAAAACTGAGTATAAGAAACTTACTATACCTCAGTTGGCTTATTTTTGAACAAACATGTTTAACAAAAAAGTCACCTTGCCAACTTCTTTTGCAGTTTCTAGGTCATTAATGAAGTTATCAAATTATATGTTGATTCTTGGGCATAGTGCTAATTTTCCAGTTTTCTGACCCTTAATATAAGTCTTCTTCAAAATCTGAAGTAGTAGATAGGTAAATGTTATCCTACAATGATTCAAATAGCATTATGGTTAGGATACATATTTTTTCCATATATACTAAGCTACTAGTGAAATAAAACATGAAATTTATCCAATTTTATTAGATTGCTGGTACAACAGTATACTCAATGAGCTGTTATATATATCAAAGTGGTTGTAGATACTCTAATAGTTTTTAGTCTCTACAGAAAACACCCTATAGCAAGTCTGATGTCTCAAAAAGAACACATCAGACTAAGAAAAACTAGTGCTGACAGATGTAACTAAGAACCTAAAAACTGTCAACTATGAAAGTTTGCTAGTTGAGTATACTGCCATTCTTAACTGTAAGCCTTCTAAACTGTTTCTAAGGAAAGCATTCTTTACTGAGATGAACAAAAAGTTGAGTGAACTGCATTTCCACCATGGCAGAGTTACCTGAGAAGCATGTGTTGAAAACAAAAGTTCATATGTACTCTGGACTTTATGTTCACAGCTCAATATGAAGTAAAAATGTGGCTTAGATCAGTTAATGTATTGGATTACAATTCCTAAGAAGGGTGTGGTGAGAAGTAGAAGGTAAAAAAAAAAAAAAAAATTTCCTGATGAAACTGCAGCATTACTAACACAGGTGTAATGTGGGACATGGATGGTGAGCAAAAATCAAACAAACCTAAAGACAAGCCATTATGTTGTTAACACCTTAAGTAAATTCCACTCACAGAATAGCACAGTAATTAGAAACAGAGGAAAAATAAATTTATGTGTCTCTCTCTATTACATGGATACACACACACAGACACAGATAGACACACACACACAGTGCATGGATGTAATCCATTTCTTGAGAGTAAAAAGGTGTGGGAATAATTTTACATTTTTACATTTACTGAACATCTTCTCTGTATGAATAAGTATAATGTGCTGGCTTTGTTATTTATATCGTACTTTTAAAACTAACATTTTTAAGTAGTTAATATGTGCATATGGCACAAAATAAAAAATATAAAATTTATAAGGTATCAAATCTGTCTCTCAGACTCTCAGACTCCTTTACAGCAACCTCTATTACTTTTTTTTTTCTTGGTTTCCACTTCTACATATATTCCAGAAATATGTAAGCACTCAAATGTGATATGCTATTAAATGGTCTTATTTAGTTCTTACAACTAGCGGAATTAGAATGTCCATGCGATTTTACATATAAAGAAAGTAAGGCTCAGAGAGGTTCAAATAATATTTTCAATTACAGTTAATTAACTTAGGGAGTACCTCTTTGATCTAATACCAAGTGAGAGCATATTCTAATGTCAAATTACATTCTTTCCTGGGGCAAGGCAGAATTCTAGCTTGGGGAAACGGATCATAACTAAAAGTCCTAGACCCTTGCCATAGATTTCAATAATATGATTTAGTGATGGATTATTTCTAAATTATTAGGATTATAATGCCTGGAGAAGGCTTCAATGAGGAAATAAAACTGCTTTTCAAATTGACTATTGCTTTTATGTCATGAAAACGTGAGATGACACTTAATTAGTGAAGAAAATACAAGATTTTGTTCTTGCAGCCACACCTGGCATTTCTTCTGAGCAGGGGAGAAACTGCTATTCTTAATAAAAAATAAATAAAGTCATTAAGATATTTACAGGTAGATGAAATAAAAAATACTTAAAAATAAATACTGGAACTATTTCCTATTGACAAAATGATTTTTATTAAAGGAGATTTGAAAAATTAACTTTACTAAGGTCATTTAAAAACTTAGGACCTGTTACAGGATTTGGAGACTTAATTTAGTAGCTATGCATGGCTAAGGAAAGAATCCATATGTTTTGTGGTCATCGGCTTAAAAAACATTTTGAAAAGAAGTTATACTAAACCTTGATAAATTTCATGAACTAATTTTTTAAGCTGTCATCTGGCTTTAAAGCTTATTACTGGTTGAAACTGCTTACTAGGGGGACTAGTGACATAAAAAGTATCTGCTGTCAGGATTCAGCTAACCAGTTTATAGGTGGTTTGAGCCAAACATGAAACTTTTATTTCCTAGTATTGGGAACAGAAACAGCCCGGGACTACCTTGAAAATTTCTCTTATGTGCTGAAATAAGGAGAATCTATTCAGTCTTTTGGGCAGACAGGCTTTCCCAACAGGCAATCTCTAATACACAATGTACTACCTGTATATTTCAAAGACAGTTCTTACTGTTGTATGTAAAAGTTTGGGAAAATATTCATGTTGAAAAAACTCCATTAAATCATCAAGCACTCTTTTTAAAAAATCACAAGAGAAAATGCCAAAAAAACCCACCAAGGGGAATTAAGTGTACTATGAGAAGAATTTATAGCACAGTTATAAGGAAAGCAAGTAACAAAGTCACAGCTCTTGAATGAAGATGATGTTCCAGAGATTTTGAGGGATTTTCATTTTTCTGTACCTTGCTATTTAGCTGATTCAGAAATTAATTTATGTGGGCTTGAATAGTTTTCCTTGTCAATAAGCACTAAATACCTCTAAATGTTACTCAACTATTTGACCATATCAGAGAGGTGAGGTCTGGATTTCCATTTGAAAGCTGCTTCTTTTTTAGCCACACATCCTTTCCTTGATTCAAGAAACTTCCATCATTCTCTTTTCCTTTTCACAACCCTAAACAGCTTTTTCAAAGAAATTCTAATATAAAACCAAAACTATGGAGTTTCATATTCTTTGTGGACTTGTGTGGTTGCATACCATATGAACTATGTAATACTTACTTGTCATCATCCTTTCTCGATGGAATATTAAAATAAATAATCAAGCAAATCCCCACTGAGAAACATACCACAAATTAAAGCTGCTTTAGGCACGAGTTAACATACTGCTTTTTGAACAATATCTATCTTTTTTTCTTCAGTATGCAATTTAAATAAGTACAGGCTGCAAGTTTGCGCAAGGTAGAACTCCTCCCCTTTGTTTAAGACAACTTTCAAATTTCTGTGTGTGCACTTAAGGAAGTTTTCTACATGTAATCACTAGGCCAGCTGTGAAGAGGAAAATTATAAGTGTGCTACGTTTGCTGCATTCCTCCAGGTCTTAAACTTTTGTTAAAATGCTTCATGAATGTATCAAATGGACTGCAATTGTCTACATTTGAAAAGCAATAGAGGAGATAGTTCATGTTGTACTTTTCTCATTCTTAATAGAAAAGAGATCAGAGATCAGCGGAACATAGTAGTAAACACTAGAGAATAGTGGTAAAAATAGATCTTCATAGTTAATGCTGTAGTCAATATGACTAGAGTTTATTTTGCTAAGTAGAAAAAAAAGGTATTTTTTAGAAACAAAAGACTGACAAAATTGAACCTTATGACATATCAAATAATAACCTAAATTTACTTTTTAAAAATCTAGATTTATTATGCAAAATTCAATTAGAAATGTTATGCTTGATGAGTTTCACTACCATTTTTGTTATGTTATGAAATAATTACCTTCTGTATTTTCTAGAAAAGGAAACAGAAAAGGAAAGAAAACGAAAGTTATGTAATTTCTACATGATCATATAGAAAAATGTATTCAGGAACAGACTAATGACTCAGAATCTTTTGTGTTTTTGTTTGTTAGCATGCCTAAAAGTCCAAAAAAAAGAAAAAAAGAAAAAAAGAAAAATTGTTTAATGATGTATCACCTTTTTTTCACGTGTTTATTTAGTGGTAGTCTAAAGGTGATTAAAAGTACGTGGAAAGAATTCTTTATTTTTCAATACAGACTAAAGTTTTCTCCCTCTTTAGCTTACTTCAATCTTTCTATCTCCATCCTTTGAAGTATGACTAAGGATTCCCCACCCATCTGCATTGCTGAAGGAAAAGAAGAAAGAAGACAACCAGAAAAAGATGGTTAGAGGCAAGTGTAGAGGAAATACATTAAATGTTTTGTTAGATTAAAAACACGGCGTAAAGCAAAAAAAAAAAAAAGATGAATAGTGAAGTCCTTCATTTATTCGAGGTGACACAATAGGTTCTCTGAGAATTGTATGACCATTAAAACTGTACGATTACAATGAACAAAGATAGACAATCTCATTCTTTCCTTCTGACTTGTCAAAATTCTCCCTTGAAACTCCTCTTTTATAAAAAGAAAACCAAAACGACTTACTCACAGATAAGAATTTTAAAGTCTTAGTGGAAATGTATGGTGACAGCACAGGCAATTTTAAGGACACGTATTAAACCATTTTGATTAAAAAGAATCACAGACCAAACAGTGCAATAATCAAAGCAGCATTTAGTATTTTTTTCTTCATTTTCAAAATATTTGAAAATATCTCAACTGGCATCCTCCTAAAATAGTTTGTGATTAGTAATGGAAAATGTTGGTATATAAAAAGGAACAATCTGGTTATTATCTATAGAAAATTCACTGTTTAACTGTTGACCACGCACCTATTAAAAGAGATGCCGTCAGCAGTTTAGGGTCATATGGACTCTTCCCACGGCCATTTTCAAAATGGGAGTCCTCCAGCTTAAAAATGTTATCCTGCAGAAAAGAGAAAGAAGGGGTGAATTTATTTAAAACAAGAGCTATGTTAACATACCTGTTAATCAGAGAGAGGTTGAGCATTTGTGTCTACCATCAAGAAGTATTATTTGTGTGAACTTTAGAGATGGCAAAATAATTTAAGTGGATTAAAACCAACTATTAGTAGCCAAGCATTTACTTAGCTCAGTGATTATTAGTACCAATTAGCATGTTTCAGGTAATAATGTATAAATGAATTCTAAAGAATGAGACCAGTCATGATAAGAATAGAGTGATCATTTTATCACATAGGTATGCCAACCATGACCCTAATGGCTCTTGAAGGAAAGAATTTTAAATTTAAATGATTCTTTTTCTTCCTTCACATAGAGGAAAATATAGCAATTCACTACATTAGATATCTAGAATAAGACAGATTATCTTACTTTTCTGTATGTACTTTCCAGAAGGAAATGCTAATTAGCCATATCAGTCACTTGACCCACTCCATTGTTCCCTCAACTTTTCTGTTTATGTTTCTCGAGCATTTTTAAATTACTCACACTAGAAGGTGGAAGATACCTGAAACTATCTTTCTCAATTTCTGTAAGTGTGAAATATCACACTGTATGTTATGGAAGGTGTTGCCTGAAGGTAGTGTCATCAGAACAATAGCACAGAGGTGACATATTTTTATCACAGGAAAATCTGCTCAGCTGAGGCTCAGGTACCCAGAAACTGGAACATTTGACTACATACAGAAATAATCACAAGTACCATGGTAGAAAATATCCAGAAAGCACTGCAACAAAAGCCTTAATAAGGAAGTAAGTAACTCATGACTGAGACCCCATCTCAGCTACAAGTGTCTAGCTACTGAAATGTCTATGTGACCATGGAGTAAACCGGGGAGAGGGGTAATTTCTAAACACTCTTTTTAGAACCAAATGCTCTGGGAATTAATTAGGTCAGAATATACATGCTTTTTCCAGTAGCACATTAACTTGTCCACAGACTGAAATAAAATAGCTTTTTTGGCAATTTCTCTACAATTCACATAAAGTATTTTCTATCTCCTTAGAATAATAAAGGGTATTCATTTTATGGCCAATAAAGATCACTTTATTTAACATTTAATATTTCTGATGGAGCTAATGGCAGGGTTTCAAATCATGACTCTTAAAATTCATTTGAGTTAGAAAAGAAGAGAGAAAAAGGAAGCCAACCAACAGTGTTTTCCATCTTTATTACTGTGAGTGAGAATTACTGATTTTAGCCTTTTTTGCAGTGATTCTGTATTTGGTAATAAGCTATCCCCTAGTTATGATGGTCGTTTAGCTGAGTTCTGAAATATAACAGAGCACAAAAATTTATGGGGTTTCTCAGAATTGTGCTAAGGTGCAGTGGGAAGGGCAGTGAGTCAGAAGTCAGGCCCACCTGGCTCAATGATTAGCTCTGTTATTTTTTTGTCACCTATTAATGTCTCTGAGCCCTAGGTCTCTAAAAGTCAATGGCAATAGGATATGCAACCTCACATGTTTAAGGATTGAAGACCTGAAACAAAGCATTTTTGAAGCAGCAAAATAAAAAAAAAAACACAAATTATTTTTACTTTAATACTGTTCATATAACCACTATAACCAAAGATTATTCAAATTTAGCACATATCGTTATCATTATTGTAAACTTTCCTAGTATAATTTGAAAGAAATATTACTTTAAGACAGTTATGTGAGTTAGAAAATTATAAACCTATTTACAGATACAAATTTATCATAGGCACATATTAAAATTATAATATGAAACTTGACATATGCCAAGAAAAAGTACAGAAGAATCTCTTGAGTATTACTTAGATTATTTTGATAAAAATTAGGTAATAAACTGAAATTTTCTCAGTAAAAGATACACACTCTGTTGCCACAAATCACAGAAAATGTTATTAAAATTTGTATGATTATTTCTCACAATAAGGAAGCAGTAAGGAGAAGTGATGGTGTGGCTGAAAATACTGTTATAAATATTATTATAAATTTCTTGTCCTCATAAGACATTTTATGACACTGACAAAGATAGAGGAGCCATCCATCAAAGTAGGAGTCACTGAATGCCTGGGATCATGTGTCCAAGTTAATAAGACAATGCCAAGGTAGATAAGAAGTACTTCCAACCTCATGTTTAATATTTGATTTACAAGGTAAAGGATTAAACTTCATAGAAGAGAGTTTAAGCATGTCAGTTATGGTTCGAGAGAAGATGAAAAATTACCTTTTGCCACGGTGTCAGATAATGTGCTCAAAGCTGGCCTTCTCCTTTCCCCTTTTTCCTTTAAATGTAACTCTTACCCAAATTTCTGGGTATCCATCATGTAATTCTATATTCTTACACAGCTTTACTAAAGGGCAAAACATTGAATTTCCTTTCCAGCCTACAGACAAGGGAGCCTGGAATAAGTATAATTCAATTTCTGAATAGGAAGGTAAAAGACTTTTCTTACACACGAATGTTTATAGTGTAAAATTCATACCCATTACATATAATAATGGGGTGCAAAGGTGTTGGTATCAGACAGAACCAAGTATTATCCCGGATCTTTCTTTTATTAATTCTGGGCCTCAGGCAACTCCTACACCCTTCTGAAATTCCAATTAGTATGCACTCAAAAAATATTCATTAACTTCATTTTTTCATTGTCTATAGTTGCCACAATAAAAACATTCTTTCCTATATCGATTGATATCTCTTGCGCCACATTGGGAATGCCTGCCTATATTTTCACTGGTAGAAATTAGGATAGCTATTGAAAATATATGTAAATGCCTTGGACTCCCAAGATGCACTGAAAATCTTTCTTATGTACAACTAGATCACAGTCTAGTTCAAAAGCTTACCTGAAAAAAATATCACGAATTATAATATGTATAACATTTCTCAACTAAAATACACTATCCTTTTAATATGTCTGATGTGATTCATAAGAAACAACTATAATGCTGTTTTTTGTCTTGTAAGCAAGACCTATTAGATGTGTGAAGATATTAACCCGTTGCAAGAGAAAGAAAGAAAGAAAGAAAGAAAGAAAGAAAGAAAGAAAGAAAGAAAGAAAGAAAAAGAAAAAGAAAGAAAGAAAAAGAAAAAGGCTCTGTGTGTTAATATAACTGAAGAATAACACCCTATGTTGTTATATGTAACATATCACATAGACAACCGTCTGGCTGGGCTTAGAAGGGCTTTTGAAATCTGATTGCTATTCAATGATTTTCTGTTTTAAAAGTATTATATAGATCACACATGTGAGTAATAAGACCAGAAATCCTAAGACCAAGGTATACAATTAAACTTCATAGCTTCTATGTCTTATTTGGGCTGAAGTGATTTTCATTTTTAGAAATCCATGAACAAAAATCTAGCTGCATGGATTCTAATTGCTTTAGCAGATACTATGAGCATATCATATAAGTTATTGGGCTATATTTTATTACATGATTGCATCAGTTTTCAGCAACTATTTTTAGCTTTCAAGACCACTCATTCCCCTTTGTCTTTTGGATTTCCTGAATGTTATTAGACTGTGGTGAGGTAAGGCATTAGAGGAAATAATAACTGTGCTAATGTCTAATCCAAAGTCTTATAAATTATAAACCATTGGTGACATCATGGCAATAAATTTCCGAAATCTCAATCTTCCCCAAGTAATAAATTTGGGGCACAAAGTTGTAATTTTAGTTGTTTTATTTAATGATTAAAACATAAATGATGTTTGTAAAAAAGAAAAGAAAAAAAGGAAAAGAAAATCCTACATATATGTGCCAGAATGACCATTTTGGGTGGGGAACTAAATAAAATTAAGTCAAACCAATACTTGGAAAGTATTTAAAAAACATATACTATTCTATTTTCTTTCAAATTGCTCTTTCTCCTCTCTTGCTCCTTGTAAAGGACACCTTGTTTGCCAGTTATACTGAATTATCAAAATTTCCCTGGTCACACTATTCTTTTTTTCATCCCTGCCTGAGACCTCTTTCTTCTCTACTCACTTACTCTCAGCCCTCAACCCCAGGGTGAACTTCCTTTCCTTTAAGAGTAAATTAAAAAGTCTCTTCCTAGGAGAAGTCTTCAGAGATTCTTGCAGATATAATTTATTAGCTTCCTTTGTGCATATCCTAATTAACAATACTATGCAGGCAATGACTATATTGGCTTCAGCAAAGACGGGATGTAATAGGATCTCACAGGAAATATTGTGGCATAGTGTATTTTGCCCAAAGGAGATGCTTTTGTGGATCAAATTCATCTGGAATTTACTTTTCCTAAAAAGGTGACTAGATCTATGTTGTGCAATATTATAGCCATAAGCCACATGCGGCTGTTTAATTAATTAAAACTAAAAAGTCCATTCCTCAGTCATAGTAACTACATTTCAAGTGCTCAATAGTCACATGAGGTCTGTGAATACAGTACTGAATAGATGCAAACATTTCCACTGTCAGAGAAGTTCTATTGGACAAGGTAGCTCTGGATCCAGAATTCCATTCCCTTAAAAATCCATGAAATGTACAAGGAGGAATCATACTAGAAAGACAGTATAGCTTTTACTAACCAGGGTTATACTAACACTTAATGGCAGTAGAGATGAATATAGGTCCTGAATATTCTTGTGTATCATTCTTCCATTTGAATCACTTTTCTCTAATCTATGCAGTTATACATTTTATCCATTATTTAAAGTTTAGGTCATGATACACAATCCATTAAATGTTTATTGATTTTACACAGAAAAAATATTTTCTCCCTGAAACTTGCATAGCAATCTATTCATACCCTCTCAGTGTCATTTGTTACTTTCAGCGTTGATATTCCATGGGTGCACGCTTTTTTTTTCCTATTAAATTACTTTGAGTAGAGGAAAAGATATTATTTGCCAAATACTAAAATAGAACTTTGCACTGAGTTAAAGCTCAGTGAAAAAAATGAGTGAATAAATGAGTAACTGACTGAGTCAAAGAGGCTCTGTAGAAAGACTATATCCCAGGGATAGAAAGGACATAAGCCCCGGCTCTAGGGGCTAATAATTTAAGGATATGACCAGACAAACACAAATGTGTGGTAGAGGAAGACTACAAAATTCAAATATTAAGGCAAGTTTCAAAGTGAGTTTTAGGGGAAATATGATACAAGTTAACTTTTTCATGTTATGTTACTGTTAATATATTATTGGCACTTATCATACACTTCCAATATGAGTTTACTCTTACTATAAATGATAAAAATAAAACCTAGTGACAAAGGGTATAACCTTAGAGTCCTTTTTGTTTTTACATCCCTATTCCTCTTTAATTTTCATTGGGCCTTATTCATAAATATTACCCCTCTTAATAGAGAAATCTTCATTGAGGGTAAAATGACCAGAATGTTCCTCTGCAAAACTTTTAAAAAATTTTTTAAACATTTATTTATTTTTGAAAGACAGAGACAGACAGAGTGCAAGCCAGAAAGGGATAGAGAGAAAGGGAGACAGAACTTGAAGCAGGCTCCAGGCTCTGAGCTGTCAGCACAGAGCCTGACATCAGCTGGAACTCACCAGCTGTGAGATCATGACCTGAGCTAAAGTCGGACACTTAACCAAATGAGCCACCCAGGCGCCCCCTACTCTGCAAAACTTTAAAAACCTTTTCGCCAATGTTCTATTTCTCCTGTGTATCCTATCATTCTGGTATAACCTCACCATTTTGTACTCAACAGAAATTACTTCAAGTAATCTCTTAGATATATGCAAGGGGAATAAATAGCATATGAGAGGAGCTGTGTGCACTTGCTAAATGTAATTTTCTATTTATAAAAATACATAATTTCTTACTGGCATTTTCATCTTTGGATCTATTTTGGAAACTTCCTAATATATATAAATTTTATGAAACACTAATATAAATAATAATTAATATGCTAAATATATATTGAGCTGTGACTAAGAATTATGTTTGAAATGTGAAAGTAAAATGTCTATTTAATTCAATGGGGCATACGAGAAATTACAACAAAAATTATATAGCAATAGCATATTATACACACACACACACACACACACACACACACACACTATTACAATGCTTATAAAGCTATTTGGTGGCTATTTCACTTAACAATAAACATAGTAAATGTTAATGGTGCCCTAGTATTTCAAGTATATTATTTCGGTTTAATCTTCAAATAAGCCAATTATTATTATACCAGCTTTATAGCTGAGAAGCTGAGACATTTTACATATAATAATCAAAACCACAAAGCTGATAAGTGACCAAATAAGAATTTGATAACAGAACTCTTTCAAATCCATGTTTTTAACCACTACATTAAAATGGATTTACCATATATATTATTTGAGACATACCCGAAAATAGTAGAAAGTGGAAACCACAGGAGTTCAAAATGGAGCTAATTTTCTGAGGAAAGGCTTTACTTGATTTCATCCTTCAAAGATGTATTTTGGGGAGAGATGAGTGTATCTGTGAGCATGCATGTGTGCGTATATGTGTGCATTAGCTGTGGGTGCAGAGGGTCAGAGGAGCTCATAGAGGGAGGGCAGACGAAGCAGATTATTCTATCTAGGGGAAACAGCATGAATAAAATTCCCTCAAAAATAAGTTCCTATTAGATAAATAACAAAGCCGAGTTTAGACAATGAGGAATATATACATACATTAAGAGATAAGGCTGAAAAATACATTTGGAGTCCAACTGTGGAAAGTTTTCTGTGCCAAAATAAGCACATTAGCGTGTATTCAGAAGGTGTCAGTGACACAGCGATAATTTTAGCTGGAGAACAATAACATCAAAGAGGTGTAATATTATGATGAATCTGACAGTGATGTGCAGGATGATTTAGAGACATACGTGCCTGGTGGCAGGAAAAGAACGACTGCCATAGTCTGGGGAGAGGAGAATTAGGTCTTGTTACACATTGCAGCAATTTAAAGGAATTATACTGTATGTTGTAGGTTGTGTCTTGGTCAAGTTGTTTGGTCTAGCTCCTATGTAGCTCAATGTTTTTTTTTGTTTGTTTGTTTGTTTGTTTTTTTTTAACTTGTTACATCAGAATCATCTTTCCTCAAGAAAACTGAAGCTAAGCATATACATGTTTTATAAGTAGTCTTTAGGGTTTATTGATTTTATGTAGTTAAAGAGTTTCCAAATTAGTTATTCTATAAAGACTTTTCTGTTTCTAACATGGTGTGATTCTTTATCCTATCACTCTGAACTTGGGACATTAGCTTCTAGTTCTTTGTCCCCTCTCTCCTTGAGCATAATGCAGAGCATTATCTAGATTTTTAAAACCCATTTCCTTTGCATTCTCTATACACTGTTACTTAGAATTCATTTATTTTTATGAATTCAGCTTCTGAAGTTCAATCTCAATCCTTCTGCTATTCTAATAATTCAAACTTAGTTTCCTGGCCTGTTTGAATCACCTTATTCTCCATAGTTATTTCAAAGCTGAGAACTTTTTTTTTTTTTTTTAATTTTTTTTTCAACGTTTTTTATTTATTTTTGGGACAGAGAGAGACAGAGCATGAACGGGGGAGGGGCAGAGAGAGAGGGAGACACAGAATCGGAAACAGGCTCCAGGCTCCGAGCCATCAGCCCAGAGCCTGACGCGGGGCTCGAACTCACGGACCGCGAGATCGTGACCTGGCTGAAGTCGGACGCTTAACCGACTGCGCCACCCAGGCGCCCCAAAGCTGAGAACTTTTAAAAGTCCTTGGCTCTTCAAGAAAATATAAGACCAATTACAAATAATAAACTTCATAAAAACTAGTCTGTCAGAAAGTTATTGGATTTATACATTGTAGGAAGATACAAAAGAAGTGTTAACTGTGGTCTGTGTTACTGTATGCTATATAAATAAAGCAAACATAACGTGCTGCACCGATTATAATGTATGAATCTGCCTTATATTTAACTATGACTTTAGCCATTTCATATCATATTAGAATTTTATCTTTCTCTGCAATAAAAGAAACAAAACATCGCTGCAATTACATGACTGCTAATTATAAATAAAAAACCCAGACAAACCTCAGTGAAAGACTGAAAGAGAGATTAAAAAAAGGATTAATACCTGTAAGGATTTTTAGGTCTGAATATACTAACAATACCTTCTTTTCATATTAATAGTTTCAAGTAGTTTTAGATATATAATAACTATACTATTTGGTTTTAAATCCAAAATGTAGTACTTTGACGCTAAAATACCATTATTATGCTTATTCAATAATTGCCAATAAGTTTTTAAAGACAAATGCCTTGGAAAGGGAATTTTCCTAAGTACAGCTACAAAACCAGCTATGTAACTGTTGTAACAAAAATGAATTTTATCTATTAAAAATAAAAATGTGCCAGTTATATAAAATATAGTCTAGTTTAATATTCATGATCTATGATCACTCACTAGATACATTCGGGCAGACTTTACTGAATATAATTTCTGTTTCCCATAAGTTCCTAGGATCCAAAATACAGGAAGGATAACATCATCAGGGTAGACAACATTCTCATTAAGTTCATCTGCAGGTTAAACCTAAGCAGGGATCATTGGCCCCTGGCCTCACTGATTTTAATGTCTATCATTTGTCCAAGCACTGTTTTAGTATGGCAGAAATCTTACCTCTGAAATTGGTCTCCAGAGGTCCTATGGCTTTTCAGTGGTCCAGAATATACCTGTTGTTTGTAGTTTGGTAGATGTGACACAATATTACTGTTCATGGATTATGAAATACAGATTTTATGACTCATTGTGCTAATTACTGATTATTTTGGAAGTGCCAATATTTGTATCTATGAAATGGGAAATAATCCACAGATTTACTTCAAGGATTAAATGAAATATATTGTACATTAATATAGAGAAGCATATTTAAACCATATAGATATCTAGTTAATTATTATTCTGATGATTATAAATAGACAACAAATGCTACATCTTTGCTATGATAGCATGTTGATAACCCATTTTCAATGATAATAATAGCTAATACCTGTTAAGCAACTCTTGGCAAACAGTCTCCTAAGTGCTTTGTAGGTATTACGTTTCAACCTCACTGTACCCCTTAAAACACACAGTGTGATTATCCTAGTTTTGTAGATGAAGTAACAAAGACAAAAAATGACTTGTCTAAGGTCACACACATAGCTAGTACGTAACACAGCCAGGTAACCAATTTCTAAAATCAGTAATAACCGGAGAGATTAAAAAAAACGATTTTTTTTGTGCTTGATTTGCACAACCATGTTATTTCATCAAACATAAATGCTGAATACACATCAAACATAAAATGCTGTTATAATATTATCTCTTAACTGCATCTTACTTCATGAATACACATCACACATTAAAACATTTGTTATAATATCTCTTAACTCAATTTTGCATTCCCTGTAGTTCATGCATATGTTAGGCCTTGAATGAATCTTAACTAAATTGATCATGACAGATAACACTATATTTAATATAGTTCTTGCATTATACTATTAATATAGCAAAAACAAGTAAAATCAATTAACATATTTCTAACCTTGTTTGAAGAAAAAATACATGAAACTACTTTGTTTCCAAGTCTGTGAAAAATTAGTCTGTGAAAAATTATTCATTGTCTTCCTAGTAACAATATACAGTCCTTACAGCTGGATTAAATAGGATTTGCCCTCTAAATTTAAGGAACCTGAATTTATCTGGGTTCCTCAAACAAACAGTGACATAATTCATCTGCTTTTTGTCATCATTAAAATTAATGGTATAAACCAAGGAAAACGGAAAGCATATGTGTTCATACTTCATGCAGATTATGCTTTTAATAGGAGCTTAATTTGAGTTTATGCAGATATCACATACCTGTCATAATTATTCAGCTATGAATGCCTGTTAATTCCCAAGGTATGTAACAATGAAAGGAAAAATTCTATATTAGCTAGAATGAAAAATTACAGAACATGAACAATTTACTCTACAGTGTTTTGCCCTAGTGAGACATGGTAAAGTAAGTTCAACCACAGAGCAAATCAATGGCTCACCAAAAATAAAATAGTGGAACAATTCACTTGATCGTTCTTTCCACGTGCTTTTTAAGTCTTCTATGTTGAAAGCACAGTTACTTTTTCACTAGCCATCTTATCATTTCATAAAGCATCAGAGATTTTTTTTATCCTAAACTGTGAAAGTACAGCACTCACTTTTTGCTAGTTCTTTTTTTTTTTTTTTTTTTTTTTTTTTATTTTTTTTTATTTTTGGGACAGAGAGAGACAGAGCATGAACGGGGGAGGGGCAGAGAGAGAGGGAGACACAGAATCAGAAACAGGCTCCAGGCTCCGAGCCATCAGCCCAGAGCCCGACGCGGGGCTCGAACTCACGGACCGCGAGATCGTGACCTGGCTGAAGTCGGACGCTTAACCGACTGCGCCACCCAGGCGCCCCATGCTAGTTCTTTTTATAAATGTGTTTGTCACATCCATGATTAGACACCACTGGGAATTTTTATCAACTTAAATGTAGATACGTCAATAGAAATAAGCATATGTACTGTAGGAAGTATTAAAATCTACTCATATGGATTCTTTACATTTCAAGATTTTTTAATAGATACTATCTGGGAAATGATGAGGCCAATAGAATTAACATTTTATTTATGCCAAGGTATGCTTAAGTGAAGCCTGGTCACTCAAGTACTATCATAATCATTTGTAAATATATGATTTTCTTTTAGCAAATTAGAAAACATTGAAATACTAATTGTTTTGGCAGAGGTATTGTAGGAGAGAATCCTATAAATTATTTGTGAGAATATACATTTTAGAGAATAATTTGGGAAATAGTTTAGTTTTGGAAATAGATACAAATGGAAAAAAAGGAAAAAAATAAAAATTAAAACAAGATAGAATTCACCATGAAATTTAGAATACTGAAAAAAAATACCAGTAACAAGAGGGTGATAAATTATGTCATATCTACATAATTGATTATAATGCAGGCATAGAATATATACATCTATTAAATATTTTATTTACATATTAAATATGTTATTATTACCTATTAACACATCGCCAAAGCAATAATGCAACAACTGTGTTAAGATGCATGAAAAAAATGGAAGGAAATTCATTATGATATTAAGTCTCTAGCTTACATTATTTGGGTATTTTTTTCTGTTTGTATCATTTTGATTTCTCTTAATATTTTATACAATAATCATGCAGCTCATACATTAAAAAACAACAGGGTCTCTATATCCTACTATCTAAGTAAATCTTCAAATTGGCAGTGCATGGACTGAATCTGACCTGGCGACATGCTTTATTTGTTGGGCTCAGATTTTGAAGTCTTGAAACTGAATATCTTTTCTTTTTTTTTTTTTTTTTTTTTTAATTTTTTTTTTTCAACATTTTTTTTTTTTTTTTTTGGGACAGAGAGAGACAGAGCATGAACGGGGGAGGGGCAGAGAGAGAGGGAGACACAGAATCGGAAACAGGCTCCAGGCTCCGAGCCATCGGCCCAGAGCCTGACGCAGGGCCCGAACTCACGGACCGCGAGATCGTGACCTGGCTGAAGTCGGACGCTCAATGGACTGCGCCACCCAGGCGCCCCAAAACTGAATATCTTTTCATGAGACTTAGGACTTTTCATGGGATAACCCCTTTCCACTGTTCCCCACTGTTTTGAGTTTCTTTCTTCATCTTTTTATGTCACCTGCATGATCACCATAGGCATTTGAGTTTGCAACCCCTATAAAGCATTGTAGCTTAACTTAATCACCAACAAATACACTGCATTTATATCTAATAGTCTCCATTTTTTAGATTTACTTCATATAACAAAGTCCTCACAAGGAATGTGGTCATGCTCATATATCTCATGTTAGAAGTACTATAAGGTTTAGCAATTAATCATGGTTAAACACAGAAGTTAATGGGGACTTCAAAGTGATTCGAAACTCTAATTGTCATAGTATCATAAATCTCCATAGCTTTTTGCTCATTCTTTCCATATAATTAAGTTGATCTATATACATACTGTTAACAATATCTCGTTTATTAAAAAATGGGTGGTTCCAAATATGTACATCTAAATTAATTACCCAGAATCTTTAAGAGTCGAGCTTTAAATGTGTATAGTTAACTACTGAAAAATACAGGCAAAGCAGTCCTTATGGAAATACCCAGATGTTGAGTGGCTTCTTTTGCTTTCAAATTAATGACCATGGAGACATTCTATATCATACAGTGAGTTGACTTTTGGGTCATTATTTCTAATCTATTACAGTAAAAACATGAATTATTTATAAATGAATCTCTCTCACTGGAATTAGTTTCTGGCTATAAAGCAAGATTTCTTTGTTATCAAATAAACATTTATAATTAAATAATCTAGGATAAATCAAGTATTTTTATTTGGTTTATTAAGTAGAATGTCTGATGTTGAAAATTAAACTGTACATCTAAAATTACCATTCACGTGGTTTGGAAATTTATAGAATTTTAAGAGACATTTTCGATTAGAGAAAACTGAAACTTTATTATAGATTATTTTAATAGTAGTTGAAAGCTCAATTAATATCTTTCTCAGCTTATTCATGGCCATTTACTCTTCTTAAAAACATACTTTAATCCCTGTCTTTAAGAAATTTAAAGTTTTAGATGTTGGAAGAATGTTACATAAAAATTGAGTGTAGTAAAAATTACTTTGAGTTATAACATATATTCTACCTACTTTGTGTTATACAAATTCAAAGTGAAGAGATAGTTTAAATGAGTTGAATCAAGAATGCACATGATTTATTTGTGGTACACTTAAAAGAATGCTTCAACTTGAACAATAGACAATGTAGGAATAAAAGAGAAGAAAAATTTAGCAAAATTATGTTCTGTCTAGGCACTGTTAAGTAAAAAAAAAAAAAAAAACTGTCAATATTTGCCCAAGTCTATGTTTGATCAGTGTTGATGGGTAATACACATAATTACAATCAGAAAGCCCATAAATAAAAATTATGCTAATGGAAAAGCTGGAAGAAAATATGCAAATATTTAAAAAGTTATGTTGGACTACTGATTATGTCTATGTATGCATTATAGTTATGAATATGCATACACACATGTACATATACACACATATGCATGTATTCTACATGTTTGACCTAATATGTTGCATATAAGCATATAAACAACTTGAACATAACATAATATTATATATTTTTAAATCTTAAGTATGATAGTGGATTTACAAGTATTTTAACATACACATATGAACAGACTATAATGTATACTTTAAAGTCTAAGAAAACAGACCCTTTTCAAAAATTATATTGACTAAAGATTCCCTTTTTTCTTCTGCCCTTTTCCTTCTTTTTTTTTTTTTTTTTTATTTGTCTCGAACAAGATTGAGGATGGCTTGCCTCATGGTGGAAGAAGAAAAAAATACTTGAAGACTCTACCTTTGGGGTAGCTTTTTGGTTTGGCTTGTAGTTTTGCTTTAATTCTGTTCCCTTTACTACTATGTTATCATCAGCTTCCTTATCCATGCTACTGGTGTGTGCTAGCACAAACGAGAAAGAAGTACACGTTCTGGAAAGAGTAGAATATATTATATATGTTTCATTCATTTTCAAATAGTGAATTTTTTCTTTGAGCGGCATTCTAGCTGCAAAGCTAAATAACAGTGAAAAGAGACAGGAAGTGGGAAGTGCACGAGTCCAAGACGATAACCAAAGAATGGGAATAATAATAAAAAGGCCGTGAGTATATTGTGGAGTAGTAACTCCTGAGGAATTTAGGTAATTTCTAATGTTGTTATCATTACTGAAGAATCCTATAACGCTAAATAAAGCAAAGACTATTTACAAAAGAAATATGTCTTCTTTAGTCATTTAATTTATGATCTTGGATAAAAATGGTATTCTTTAATTTAAGAGGAAAAGGTAATATGACATTATCTTGAAAAAATTTAGGACTGATGTCCTTTTCAAAGGATGGCCAAAGAAAACCTAAAAGCATCTTGAACGTAGAAAATCTAGGCAAGTATTTATAATGCTCAGTTTTTGAGCTCAAGGAATCCCTGTATGAATCAGTTACTAATTCTAACTCACAAAAAATTCAAGCTATCTAAAATGTGCACATGGATAGAAAAACTAAATTCTGATTTTGTGGCATTATTAAAACACTGCAGGTGTCATATTCCAAGAGGAGTATTCTGTATCTACAAAGTACACAGTTAAATCTTACCCAAATTTTACAGAATCATTTAAACATATAATGCCAATTACTAGTATTCTTCATTACTGTGCCATCATAGTTATAATAAAAAATTCAGTTTTCATGATCAAAATTTAATATTAGAATTGAACAGGTGGATATTTCTCTTCAAAGAAATACAAAAAAGAAACATTTTAAAGCATAGATTATCAGAATGTAAAGGAGGCCCAAATTTGATTGAAAACTGATCATTTATATTATTTTGGCAAATAAACCAATTTCTGATACATAATATTTTCTATCTTTAAATTTATATTAAGGGCATTAAATTATGAGTAACTTACAAGAAATTATTTACAATATATATTCACAATATGTATTTACTAATATAATTAAATACAAATACAATTAACTAAAAAATAATGTGAAATCATCTTTAAAAATGTGAATTTTTTAATTGCATATAATAAATGTAAATAAAACCAACACAATAACTGATTCAAATAAAGGATAACTGTGGTTTCCAGGAAGTTTAGATTTATTAATATTACCATTTCACAGAGTCCATCAAAATCTATAAAAACAGTAAAATTCAGAGAGGATAAGTAACTATTCGGTATCTGAGCTTTAGAATCTTTTCCAGCAAAACATCCTGCCTCCTTCCACGGTAACCTTTGTGGATTATGGTTACAACATTTATTCCTAAATCCACAGTTAATTTGGTAAAGGCATTATTCTATAAACAATATAAGCTACATCTCAAGTACCATTATAACTATGTTTAGTTTTGCTGACCTGCTTCAAGTCCAGATTTCTGCTTGGCTGAGCATCAGTGATCATACAAGTGGTGACTGTGTGGTAGCTTTGGAAGCACCAACCATTTCAGCGAAATTGCAGCTGTTATATGTTCAATATCTTGGTTTTTTGAGTCCAGTTTAATTTTATAAAATCACTTACAGTTTTGTTATAGTTCTCTATTTCTTTATCTCTTTCAAGTCTCTAAGTGTTATTTATTTATTTATTTATTTATTTATTTATTTATTTATTTATTTATTTATTTATTTTCATAATAATACTTTAAAAAACCTGATTGTGAAAACCAGCAAAATGACTACCTGACTACTGCTTCCAGACAGACTTTGAAATGACTGCTCATTTTGAATAAATGACCAAGGAGTTATCAGCTGAAATGATACATGGATACACTTGATTTGAAAGCAATTTTAAATTAAGATAATAAAATGACAGAGCAGGAAAATCAGGTCTAACGAGTTGTAGTTCTGTACGTGTTGCTTTATAAATTTTCACGCAGAAGCATTTGAAAACCAGATCAATCAGCTCTATGGATAGCTGGTTTTAGGGAGTTGAGAACAAACGTATAAAGATGACATGACATGATCCGGTCATTCCAATTTTCCATAAATCATAAATTAATGCCCAAACCCATTTTGTTTAGAATGCCTCAAAACTACTTTGAAATAGTAAGGACTGGGGGGCAAAATTCATTTAGATTATTAAATGGTTAGCAATAAAAACACTGTTCTCTATGTGGTATTATAAAAAGTCCTCCCAAAAGAGGCATAATACTTTCTTTGGTGAGCTACTTAATGCTGTGGTCTTTACAAATTAAAAAAAAAAAAAATCAGGAATTCAAGCTTAGTCTCCTATACTTTAAATTTATGTTCCCAGATATGGTATGTATTAGAAATCTAGCTCTCTTTACTTAGAAACACATAATTTTCCTAAAGTCAAGGTAGTACACATAAGGAAAAATGAAAAATCAAGCAGCTCTCCAGTTGATTAACAAAAAGCTATAATATCCATTTACCTCAAATATCCTTTTTATTTATTTTGAGATAGAGAAAGACAGCACAGGTGGGAGAGGGAGGGAGGGAGAGGGGGAGAGAGAGAGAGAGAGAGAGAGAGAGAGAGAGAGAGAGAGAGAGAGAGAGAGAGAGAGAATCCCAAGCCGGCTCCATACCGTCAGAGCCTGATGCAGAGCTCGAACTCACTAACTGCGAGATCATGACCTGCGTCGAAATCAAGAGTCGGATGCTTAACTGACTGAGCTACCCAGGCAGCCTTACCTCAAATATCCTAATGTTTAAATCCAAATTTCTGACCATGAACAAAATAAGGCAGGGATCTGTTCTCAACAGTAAGTGAATGACTTTTGTCTTTATGATATTCTGTCCAATATTCTGCAAAGCTACCTGTAAGCTGTTACTCACAACCATCATACACTGTCAAAGATAATTCCATCAGGAAAAGTAAAGTTACAGTATGATGAAACCTGAAAATTCCTATGTAATGTGATGCCTAAGAATGTGGGTTTCTCAAGGGATATTAAGAATAGAGGATAAGGATATGCTTATATTAGTAGGGGAGGATGCGACATTTGGAATGAGATAATTTTTGGCTAACTGAATCAATGGACTGTATTTGAAGTTTAGGAGGAGCAAAGGGAGGATGAGAGGGGGTGTTATAGGAAATGAGAACATGGATGTAGGAGGAGATCATATTACACGGAGCTTTGAACCTGACCATAAAATCTTAGATGCTGTTCTGGGGGGAAAGAATAACTGGTGGGCTGGGGTGAAGACATTGAGCAAACACAGATGGAGATTAAAAATGGTTGCAAAATCAAGAAAGGAGAAAATATGGTGGGAAGGAAGTTGAGGGATATCCTGAATTATGTGGTAAAGTTTTGACGTTTTGTAATTCTGAAATCTTCCTGCAGATAAAGTTAAGGAATATTTAACAAAGGACAATTATGAAACATGGAATATATTTGTTGAACTATTCATTTCATCTTAAGCACCCTGCTCTATTACTAATTTTCCTACATCTTTTTACCCTATGAAAATGAATGAAATTATCATTCTCCTCCAGTATTTTGTATCCCCCCACCCCTTGCAGTCTGGAAAACAAATGGGACAAAATGGAAAATAACGCATATGAATGGGTTACCAGGAAGGCATGGCTGGTCATTAGAAGGTTTGACAAGTCCAGTGTTTGGGAACAGAGAAGTGTAACTAAACCTCAAATGTATGGTTAACCTAGACTGCTTGTCTTCTACATAATTTTTGCTTTTGTCTGGCAGTTGTAAGCACTTGAATTTCCAAAGACAGGTGCCAGGCAAGATCAGGGAAGAGGACAGAGCAATGCTGTCTTTCCTGTTTTCCTACCCTGACGGCTAAATTGCCCATAGGTGACCTGTGTGATCACTTCACAGGACCAGAGGGTCAGCAGCGATGGCATAAAGGCTGCAGCTGTTGCTGTGGTGCTAGGGCCACACTCTTCTCTTTGCCAGCCCTCTCTCTGGTCCTAGCATTAATCACAGCAGCACCAGCTGAGAAGAGAAGAAGATGCTAGGTCTTGTGCTGGGCACTTCTGCAGTCTGTGGAATTCGAGCACCTGGGTTTGAGTCCAGGCTCTCCTGCTTCAGAGTTGTGTGACTCTAACTTTCACCTCCCTAAGGCTGTTTTCTCCTATGTGACAGTAACATAGAAACTGTGCTATTATTTTTATTGTCATTTTCATATTGTATTTATATTCCTCACAACCGTGCTATGTGGTAGATATCATTTTATTCACTTGAAGGTCAAGGACATTGCTTATGCTCCAAGGGGTACAAATGATAATTAACAGAACTGGAATTTACAGTAATTATATCCATGGCCAAGGTATTACAGTGGAAGATAGTAGGTTTAGCTGTTCAAGCTGTTGTTACATGAAATGTTATGATTTTAAAAATCCACAGCACAAAAGATGTGGTGTGTGTACTGAGAAAATACTCTGGAAACAAGGAACCATTACTTCTAATCATGCCCTACCACAGGCTGTCTTAACTTGTTTCTTCATATGCTCAAAATGATTACCAGGGCCCTGTGCAGCAAATGACAGACCTGAGAAACAAAGATAAGTCTTGGGCTTTTTTCAAAGGATTAATTGGGAAATATATTTTAAACACATCAAGATAAATTTATCCAGTTGCATAACTCTCTTTTCCTGCTGACCTACACTCCCTTGAATTGGATTCCTTTCACAGCCAAATTTCACATATAACTTGTTTTTTATCCCTTTTCCTCAATTATCTCTTCTACATAAACACTTTTCCTGAATTCCATTTCCTACTCTTCCACTGGAAGGGTCATATTAGAAGACATCAATGACTTTCTTGTTCTAACTCCAGGGGAGCTTTGTTCTAACTCCCCTGGAGTTAGAACAAAGCTTTTTTCAATTTTTTTTTTCATTTTATTATTTTTTTAATCTTTGCGGCCTATCTGGTGTTCCTTGGTATTTTCATTGAACATGGAGATCCTGAGTGCCTATTTCCAGGTATGATTTTTTGTTTTGACTTGATTCTGTGTTTGTGCTACCCCTGTTTCCTGGTCTTTCATTACTTCTCCCCAGGTTTCACCAAAAGTGCCTTTGCTAAGGCTAAGAAGCTAAGGCTTTCTTATATCTCATTTCACCTTAATTATTACTCAAAACTTCTAAGTCATGACCTCTTTGTCTACACTTCTTCCTTCCTTCAGCTCAGTACTTGCCTCAGTGACACGCTGCTTGGATGACTCTTCCAAACCCTAACCTCGACACAGTGGAAACCAAGCACTGCACTTTGTTCAACACCACGATCTTATCATCAAGTCAATTCTCAATGATGCTTCAAATCTTATGAATGAACTCAACGGGATTTGTCACACATGTTCAAAGCCCAGAACATACCCTTGGCTTATTAGTCTCATTTATTCTTTATTATCTATCAATTACAATTAGTAAACCTTTTTTATCCTTCTACCAAAGAACCTCTTCTATATTTTTTTCTTCTACCTTCGTTGTTCAAGTACTGGCTGTGATTACATCAATACCAGACTTCTGCTTCGCTTCCAAGAAGACTCCTTTGATGCTCTATACTGTTTTACCCGTCACTTCAGCATATACTTCACTAGCTGTTTAAAATTCTGTAAAACCTGCTTTCATTATATTAACTTTCAATGCAACAATCCTCAGTAGCTTTATATATATATACATATATATATACACACACACACACACACACATATATGTACATATACATACATATATATACATATGTATGTGTGTGTGTATATATATATATATATTCTCTCAAGATTCCTCATAATTTGGCCTAATGCTAATGCCCAACCTCATTGTTATTCTACTTTCTAATTTATGCAAAATGGTCTATTGAGCATATTCTCTTCACTATCCAATGAAAATAGTAACTTTGGCATTAATTTCATGTCTTTGTTTTTCTTTGTTTTTTTTTTTTCTTTAGTGAAAATATTTACCTCGTTCCATTGATTTATCAAAACCCTTTCAGATCATTATCAGAATTTACTTTCAAGTAGCTTAATATAATTACTGTATTAAGACATTAGTAGTTATAGAGATCTGAGTTCAAATTGTGACTCTGGGATTCCCTAGGTGTGTGATTTTGCATTGGTTATTTAACCTAATTCCAAGTTTTCTCATCTGGGATACACACACAAACAAACAAAGAAAACAATCTGCCTATTTAGACTACTGTAGCAATGAAATAAGATAACTACTTGGCATAGTGTTTGAAAATGTAGTCATTAATTTTTACAATATTCTTAGTGATCCTACCTCATGCTAGGGGTGGAAGTTGCAGAACTGAGTAAGATACAGATGCTATCAGTCCTCTGTCACTTACAGTTTTGTAGGGAAGACAGACATTAAGCAAATACATATACAATGTTCATGTAATTTTCATGTATATTGCTGAAGAATACAATTGTACAAGAAAAATGATGGTGATTTAGCTTGAGTGGGTAGTGGGAATGAGGTGGACAGACAAGGCTTTCCTGAGAGGACATCTAAGTGGAGTTCTGAAGTATAAACAGAAGTTATACAGAAAAGTGTTCAGAAATAACTCAAAAATAGCTTATTGTTGTCACTGTATTGTTAACTGCTTTTATTACTATCTTCTTGAAACCTTTCCCAAACAGTTCATTCCCACTGATTTCTGTTCTCTGAAAACCTATGGCATTATTACATTATTTGACTGCCATTGGACTTTCTTTATGTTTTTGCATCATGTTTCACTTTTATTACTCTGTGTTTCTCCCATTTGTGGAAATGATCCTATACTTGTCTTGACCTGCTTTGGAACCAGCTTAAATACTCTTAGGAAAACTGGATATTCCAAAATTGAGACTTCTGTGGTACTTTCTACATAACTATGATAACTGACCATTGCTTTATGTCAAGTATGATTTTTTTTCTCCAAAAAATGCCCATGTAGGGTTTGAGAGCAGAAAACAGGTCAAATTTATCTTTCAAATATAAATCCATAATGTTGATATCATAAAGTGAACACAAAAACAAGTATTTGTTGAAAATATGTTTGCTGACTTTGGCAGATTTGTGTCTCTAAGTAATTTCTACATTACTCAAGGTAAGACTCCTTAGTTCAGTTTTATTTACCACTAACATGATATAGCACAAATGATACTCTGTGTGTACTATATGTTGACTGATCACAGAGATGCATTTCATATTTTAAAGATAATATATTTTATTATTCTTTGACTATAAAATTTGACATATCTTTTAAAATGGTATGAGATGCATGATCCTATTTATTTTTCTCAACTTTCTGTCCAACAAGATGAAAACAACTTTAATATGAAACAGTAGTTTGCAAATTCAAAAATAAATAAGACATAATCATCCCTTTGTTAGTGAGAAGTCTCTGAATGTTGCTCTGAGTGCTCTTTCATGGTATATTTTTCTGAATTTGAAACAATGGAACAGGGGTTTTAAAGGTCTCTGCTTAACTCTTTTGAGCTTATACTAAGAGTACAATTGTCATTGAAGTAATAGTTCTCCTAAGACCCAATGATGAGTCAATTTAGAGCTATTAGGGAAAAAAGGCCATTTGGTGAAAAATTATATGTAAACACTCATCTCAAGCACTACTTTGCAGCATATTTTGAGAAGAGTGTTAAACACTTCCTCTTAAATAGGAACAAAATGTCAAGATCTCAGTACAGCTCAGTTGGGTACTCCTCTTGTGGAAGAATATATGTTACAAATACTACTATTGGTATAACTGGTACAATTTTTGCCATTTTAAAGTAAATAAATCTTCACTGATAGTAAATTCTTCAATAAGAGTATTTTTAACTTTTTAGATACAAATCTACAAAAACTTGTCAACTATTAATATTGGAACAAATACCATACTGCAAATATTGTTTCAGAGATAAAACGGACATGTTAAAAAGTTACTGATTTTAGTTCAAGTGCAGTTATGAAGATAGCCATTTAACAGTCTGTTACCTTCAGTTACTTGACTGAAGTGATGTGTATTTAAATCATGTATGGTTATGCTATAATTTCAAGTTACCAAAACATCTAATGAAAACATAGCCATGCTTTCAAAGTAATTATTGGCATTTTTTTTATGGTAAATTCACTGCAAGGCTCATTTTAGAAATGGCATGCTTTTTATAATTATGCAGCTCTAACGATGGTATGTATATAATATATATATTTATATATATTATATATATATTATATATATTTCATATATATACAAAAAACTATTATATATATATTTATATAGAGAAACAATTAATGGTTTAAGTATACTGTATATTGCTTTAAGCAGCTACATTTATTACCTAGAAAGGAAGACTTTTGTGCTCTGAAACTCAGTTTTAAAAGTTATGAAATACATAATTCAAAAATGATTTTTAAATTTGAAATATCTAACATGTAGACACTAAATACGTAAGACAGTAAAAACATTCGAAGGACAATATATTTGAAAATCTCAATATTATTATTATATTATAAAAGATGTGAAGTTAGGTCTGTCCTATTATAGAAAATAAACTAAAGAAACTGTGTTTGTGAATATTTGAAAGATTTGAAGTTTGATTCCATATTATCTGAATAATAAAATAATACAAATATTATAAAAGATGCTTTTTATTTTTTAAGTTCCAGTGGAGGTGTATGTGCCTATAGTTCTTGTTAAGAACTTTGTAAATAAAACTATGGAAGTTCAGAGTATCGCAGGGAAAAATCAACACGCGTGTTTAATAAAAATCTAGGAATTTGACAGAGTGCTAATGGCTGCTGTATCATGAGATGTCCTTTTCATTTCTGAAAATATATTATTTAATGTTTGCTCCTTAAACAACAGGCAGGTAACACAATGTCTGTAGATAATATGCCTAAATACGTGCACGAAGAGCTTACCACACAGCAACAGCATGTTTTCTCTGCAAGGAGAAAAGATTCAACCCAAATGCAATGAAAAGGAAGCATATGACAGAGTTGAACCAACAAATGTAAAATGGCATTTACATTTTTTGGAAGCAAAGAAAATGAAGCAAAGTGGGACAAAATGATGATTAACTGTTTTTTTTTTTCTATTAAAAACAAGAATACTTAAAATTGATACTTTTAAAGTCATAATAACTATGCTGACACTGGTGGTTATTCATTTACTCAAATTAACAAATATTATTAAGTGTCTAACACGTCAGAAGGCTTGCTGTAGAAAACTGTGTAGACTGATAAAAAGAATATACTCTTACACAAAAGTGTAGGTTTCACATCTCATCAGAAGAGAAAATCTCCAAACTAAAAGCATTTATGTTATCATCCAGAGCACTAGAATCAGAATGAGAAGTACTTGGCATCACAATTCAGCATCTATTCAGCAGAGTGTTTTACTAGGTTAAACATATTTGATCACAATATCTCTCTGTGGTAAAGTGATAGAATTAAATCCTTTTCTAGCTAACATTGTGGTTAATACAAAATGGTTTCTAAATACTAGGTGAGACTGAAGGGAAACTGCTTTACTTTGACTCCATGTTTCAGGCAATATTTATACTTTCCTCACAATGAATAGCTAGAAATTTATTAACTTATTAATTAGTCATAAGTAAAGAGCTAACTTCAGTCATTTTCAGTCAAAAACATGCAATGAGGGGCGCCTGGGTGGCTCAGTCGGTTAAGCAGCCGACTTCGGCTCAGGTCATGATCTCACGGTCCGTGAGTTCGAGCCCCGTGTCGGGCTCTGTGCTGACAGCTCAGAGCCTGGAGCCTGTTTCAGATTCTGTGTCTCCCTCTCTCTGACCCTCCCCCATTCATGCTCTGTCTCTCTCTGTCTCAAAAATAAATAAACGTTAAAAAAAAATAAAAAATAAATAAATAAAAAATAAAAAAAAAAAACATGCAATGATTTTGATTATGATGCTCTTTTCCTAACCTGCCAACCATTACAGAAAATGAGATGCTTTATCTAGAATCAAAATCAGTACATTATGAACAAAATTAAATGCCATATTACAATGTCTTTTTTTTTTTTCAATCACAGACATGAAGGTTGTATTTTTACACAACTCTGTATATTCTGCCAAATTCCAAAGTCTGAATTCTAGTTAATCCATGGTCTACTCTCTGAGAGTATTACTGAATTAATGTTTTATGCATGCCAAATACATGGTGTTCACAGAGAGGGGGGAAAAAAGGCATTTAAGGAGAGCTGAGGGAAACCTGCTCCCTGTCAAACTGCTCAACCCCTGAAATACCTGATTGTTAAGCAAGCTGTGTCATCTCCTGCCAATTAAATCCTGATGGGGGAAGATGAAAGGCAATTCTTTTACCAAAATAAAATTTGCCTTTATCCTCAGAGAGCTTTAATTCGAAACTCAAACAATGGCGCATAGTTTTCTTGTAATGCTACCTTCAGTTATTATCTTTTGAATGTTAGTGTGTACATATTTCTGCCTTTGCCTTCTACTTGTCTCCTTGCCCTCTCACCTTAAAACTCCCACTTTCTTACACTGTCAGGAAAAAAAGCTGCTGCTGAACATCACATTGCTTATTATATTTATTGCTTCCTGTGTGTTAGTCTCCAGGAGTGAAAAGTAGACTTTAACACGGACATTATGTTACAAGCGAGAGCACCCAAAGAATCTCTGTCATACTCAGAGTACTGAAGAACATAGAATTTCTATTCTATTTTGAACAAAGGGCCCAAAATATAAATTAATATGGTAGTGGTTGCTGTTATTATTATTGTGCAATAAATTCCATTGTTAGCCCTACCTGTTATATCAAAGTGGATTTTGAGGTATATTTCTTCCTTCCTTCCTTCTTTTCTTCCTGCCTTGCTTCCCTTTTTGACTCCTCCTTCCTTCCTTCTTTTCATCTTTCCTTTAAGATTGGGCATGTACATTCTCCAACTACTTCTTTCCTGACTTGCTGCATAAAGGCTCTAACGGCCAAATAAGTTTCAATTGCAGATCTGTGTAAATGTTATTGTGAAAATTTTATTTACTCTGTTCTCTATTAAGGCCTTATGCATATGAGGGATAAAACAATTATACCAACAAAAAATCAAAAGTGTAAAATTTCAGCATAGTTGTATGTTAATGACTATGGGTTATTCCTGACATAAAGGTGGCAATATATGTCAAATGTATATGACTCATATTGAAATATGGAGTACCCAAGATTTTCTTTTTTAAGAGACTATTTGGTGCTATTCAAAGGTTCAAACTAGCTGAGGATTTGTATTTCTCATTCTAATATGTATGCTGTGACTTTTTATCCAGGAAAAATATGAGAAAAATTAACCCTTAAAAGACAAAGAAATGATCCCTAACAGTTCAGAGTTTATAATGTGAATCCTACCTGCAATATATGTATCCTATTTCAGACAAATTTCCTAATCCTTTTTACAGAACTTATCACAAGTTGCTTGTGCTGCTATGAGAGTATATATTAGTTTAACTGTAATACAAGAGAAATGAGGGAAACTAAGGAAGTAATGTATGGGTTGATATCAGGAAGATCAGACGGATTTATTAAAGTAAGTATCAGGGGAAAGATCCATCCAGGAAACAGAAAAAAAAATAAAAACAAAGACTCAAAGGAAGAGAGACTGGGAATGTAAAAAGAACTGAAAGAAGAAAAGAAACTCCAGAGTTTCAGGAGAGGATAAGGGAAGAGTACCCACAAAAGAATGCAGAGGTAGGAAGGACTAAGACCAAAAAGCAGATTTCCCTAACTGCTAGGATTAAAAGAAAGCAAGAGAATGTCCTTAAACCAAGGTAATAGGCCACCAACTGCTTTCTAAGAAGCGTGCTCTGGCTTCAGTGTAGAAACCTGACCGGACAGGCCAACTGGTAGAAGAGAAGAGGCAGCGAGGGAAGAGTCTTACTTTATCAAATGGAACCATATGTCAATGGTGACTTTTACGTCTCTGGTCTACAGTCTGGCAGAAAAGCCGACCTAGTCTATTACATACGGCATAATCTGTAAGAGGCAGTTATCTTTTTGTATTTCCTAAATCCTTTCTCATTACATTTAGGATCACGGTTTCTTGCCATTTTTTTTTTTTTTTTATGCTCTTGACCCACTTTCTCTGACCTCAAATATGGCTTGCTTCTATGAACTTAAATTATGTACATTTTCAATAGTTTTTATTTTGTTACTATATTTTAAGAATTTATGTCCAATTAAAGTTAAGGTTCTAATGTAATTATTTTATCCACTTATATTCCAGAATATTCTTATGCATATATGAGAAAATATCACATATGTGCATAACATCCACCAGATAGAAGACTGGGAACAGCTGTTGTAACAGCCAGAATCCCTGAAAATACCAAATAACAGGACAGTGGAATCTATACTTATAACAGCATAATATGATACCAATTCTAAAAAGAAAAACCACCAGGAACAACACCCTTTGGGATATAAAAACTCATAAACCTGAAAAGTCCCACAACCTCATAAAATACTGACAAAATGCCTTTGCTGTGGATATCTGCAATGATAGTTGAATGACAATGCCCAGGCAAATTTCACCTGTATATAAAATTGATCTGTTTTAAAACAATCACTTTTCCCACAACAGACATTTATTTCCTTAAGTTAAATGGAAAATAAACTAAAGCCCATATTTATAAATACATGTTCAGGCAGTCTAAGTTGACTTATATTCCTCATACTACACTTTCACAATTTTGTCTAAGACACTGCCATCACTATGGATATAAATATACACATACATACAATATATATTATATATAGGTTTATGTACAAACGTCATATATATAGATATACAACATTACACATATATTTCCTATTGATAACAACTGTAGAAAAAAACAATTACAGAGAACTCACAATAGGAATTATCCTTGTTTTAAATATAAATCAAACTGCATTCACTTTAATACTTTTTTGTAAATCTGACTTATCTCTTTGGACCTATTGAGGTCTGTGACCATAAATAATTTTGTTTCTGAATTTTTCTTTTCTCATGTTTTATGTCAACACTCAACTAGTCTCCACCCTGTTCATTAAACTTTTTTTTTTCTAACAGATGTTGCTTTTTCCCTTTTTCTCTTTCATGTTATCCAGGAAAGATCAAAGCGTTTAGTCATTCTTGTCCACTGTATGCAGAGGTGTGTGGGTGAAATTTTGCATGATTCTTGTGCTCTGGTTGCTTTCCTAATGTTTTCAATTATTTCCTTTGATAATATTTGATATGTGTTGACTGCTTCAACTAACAGAAATCATCTTAAATCTAGCTACTTTTTGAGAATAAAGGGCAAAAGCGTAAAGTACTGAAACAATGTTCAAATTTTATCTGTTTTAAAGAGGCAACTGACTCATTTTCAATAAAGAAATAGTACTTTTGTGAAAGAAACCATACAATTCTTCTCTGAAATTACTTGCTAATGTTTATAATCAAACCATGTGCCCCTAGACAAAGTAAAAGGTAACTGTATTTTTAAAAATAAATATCTAAAAAAAAAAAATAAAAAAAAATTAAAAAAAAAAAAAAATTTAAAAAAAAAAAAAAAAAAAAAAGGGGCGCCTGGGTGGCGCAGTCGGTTAAGCGTCCGACTTCAGCCAGGTCACGATCTCGCGGTCCGTGAGTTCGAGTCCCGCATCAGGCTCTGGGCTGATGGCTCGGAGCCTGGAGCCTGTTTCCGATTCTATGTCTCCCTCTCTCTCTGCCCCTCCCCCGTTCATGCTCTGTCTCTCTCTGTCCCAAAAATAAATTAAAAACCGTTGAAAAAAAAAAAAAATTAAAATAAATAAATAAATAAATAAATAAATATCTAAGGTTATTCAATTTATTTTAATTTTGGAAACAAAAAGTTGATACAAAGCTTGGTATCCATGGAAAATTTTTTCATGGCTTTTTTTTTTTTTTTTTTTTTACATGTTTGGCAATGAAAGTGAAGACAACATAGTAAACTAGAAAAGAATCTGAATTAGCTGTCAGGAGAACTGAGTTTAAGTTCAGCTTTTGCCGCTAAGTAACCATCATATTTTAGAAGCAATCTGAGCTTCAATTTCCTATATTAAATATGAAGGATAGAAATCTGATGAGCTACATGCTAATGGTAAGCTTTGGTATTTCATAAACATGTATTTTTGAATAAGAATTTCACGGAAATGTGATCACAGTTTAACTCTGGATATAATTTTTTTTCATAAAATTTTTTTAAGTGAGACATCAGATAGTGCTCAGCTCTGTGTTCAGCATAGTACTAACTTGAAGTAGTTACGTAGACATCAAATTTTCCAACTTAATTTCTGGTACTAAAATCTTCCCAGATCATATCTTTTTCTGAGCAGCATAGTTGAAATATACTTATTTCTGTCTTAGGAGATTAGTAAAGTTTTGGACTTGTTAAGTGCAAAGTAGAAAAGCAAATGTGACTAATTTTTTTGTTATTCATGCATTCATACAGCAAACACTTCATTTCATTTTTTTTTTTTTACCTGAAGTTGATTTTAATCAAGACATTGGAAACTACTGATTGCCTCTGATGTACTTTATAAACAAGGGTATGTCAGTTCACTTCTAGTTTTCTAGATGTTTGCATTGTAAAAATGGTTATATTTTGCTTACCATTTACATCATCTTTTCCTATTCATCTGTCAGGTGAGTTATTACACCCCATTCTAGGGGAAAAAAAGATTTTTACTTACGTCTAAGAGACTATGGAATTTTAGCATGAATTTTAAAAAAATTCCATAATGCTGTTAGCAAAAATGTGATGTAGTGTCAAGGTATTATTAGCTAGAATTGCTATCTAGCATGAGATAATACAAAGAAAAGGTATTCCTTATGGCAAATCTTACATTTGCCTCCAAGATTTAGGCCAGCAAAGGGCAAGAAATGTGGGGCACTAAATATTCATCCTTTCCAGGTTAAGTAATTTAAATATGAGGTAAGACAGCTATTAAATGCCAACAAAATGTAAATCAAAAGAAAAAAAAAGTTTGCCAGGATAGAAGCACTTAAAAGGAGCTTGAACCCTGGCATGTATACAGAACCCCATTTGCAACATTAGAAAGATTCAGACTTTAAGCCTCTGTGTAAAGCTTTGTGATCATCACAAGTGAGGTAACTTGCTGAAATAGAAGCTAGTCCTGTATTTAATCACTAACCTATTTTCTTAAGTGAATATGCATAATGCATTCTAGGTAACTATTTTTTTTTTATCACGTGAGAAATCTTGAGGTGTGAAAATTTTGAGGAGACCAATTTAATGTCATTTCCGTGGCAGCAAAAGTCACACAATGAATCAGTGACAGACCTGTGAATTGATTTTAGATCCCATTAGACTCCCTTTTTAACCACTCAGCAATTCTTGAGATTGCTTTCAGTGACCAAAGATGCAAAATTGAATTAAAATGTCAGACTGGAAAATAAAAATAAAATAAAAATGGAAAGTAGTCATTCTATAGTTTGATTTCTGACAATTTGAAACTATATTGCCTGCATGTAAATGTACAAATCTCAAAACTGTGCATAGACCCTGATACCAAATTTTCTATCACTTATAAAGGAATAGATTTAAGTTACTAAAGTGTAAGGGCGAAATATGCAAAGACAGAAGCAATTGTGTTAAATAAAATTTCAAGGCTTATGCTGGCCAAGTTTTTAGACAGTGATTAAAGGACGTCCTTTCATGTAAATTTACATTTCTCTAAATGCATTTGTTTCGGCCAGAATTTCTAAAGACTCTTAAGTACAAAATTAAATTTGAGTAAAAAAGATAGTTTTTTCAAATACATTAATATTCAATATCTTCATAGGCATAAGTAGATTAAAAAGAGCCATTTATATTAAGAAACAGAATAGTAACTGCCAATTTTCTGTTTTTTGATAATTTGCCATATAAATTACATATTTTCGGTTTATTAGAGAATCTAGAATTTTATATAGATCAGCATCCAGATTTCTCTATATTCTTGAGACAGTACATAATCAAAATATTAAGAAAAAGAGGATATGTTTCACTAATTTTAAATGAGAGAAAACCAATTTTTATTTTTTTATATTTTAAGTATTCTATTTAAAATATGTTGCTATTAATGCTACAGATTCTGCATTTCCCTTTGGGATGAAAAAGAATTAAAATTCTCCTTGATTATAAAATATACTACCACTCTCCTGTGTGTTTGAGTAGAAGCACAAACAGGTATGCTTTATTTATCTTGGCTCAATATTAAGATTACACAGAGACAGAATTAGTAGAATCAGAAAGTATGTTTCTGTGAGGTATCCTAGCATTTCTTTTACTGAAACATGACTCCCTGATTATATTATTACCATATCTTATAATTTTTTTTTTTAACGTTTATTTATTTTTGAGACAGAGAGAGACAGAGCATGAACGGGGGAGGGGCAGAGAGAGGGAGACACAGAACCGGAAGCAGGCCAGGCTCTGAGCCATCAGCCCAGAGCCCGACGCGGGGCTCGAACTCATGGACCGTGAGATCGTGACCTGAGCTGAAGTCGGACGCTTAACCGACTGAGCCACCCAGGTGCCCCATTACCATATCTTTTAAAAGATTCCATGAATTTATCACTGCCATGAAATTTTACCAAGATGACAGGCACTGTCACATTTTTAATACAAAAAATTTAATGTTTCTTTCAAGAGGCTTCCAATAATGCAAGCTGTAATTCATTTCACTTGCAATTCATTGTTTTGAGAGGTTTTAGACTTGAGTATTAATGAACACATAGTATATGTTGTTGAATAGCAGGCTTTCTTTCTTTTTTAAGGCTTAATAATATTCCATTTTATGTTTCTACCACATTTTATTTATCCATCCATCTGATGATGGATATTTGGGTTGTTTCTATATCTTAGCTACTGCAAATAATACTGGAATGAATCTGAAGGATATTATGCTAAATAAAATAAACCATCACAGAAGGACAAATGCTCTATGATTCCACTTAAAGGAGGAACCTAAAATAGCCAAAGTCTCAGAAATAGAGAGTAGAATGGTGGTTGTCAGGGACTGTGGGTACGGGACATGGGGATTTGCTGCTCAACAAGTATAAAGTTTCAGTTATGCAAAATGACTAAATTCTAGAGGTCGTCTGTACAGCGTTACGCCTATAGTTAATAATAATGAACCATGCACTTAAAAGGTATTAAGAGAGTAGATCTTGTGTTAATTATTCTTACCACAATTAAAAAAAAACATTAAAGAAAACATGATGTAGCATCATTCCAATAAAGTATAAGTAGTACAATATCAGACATAAGATTTACGTTACCAAAAAGCAATATGCTAGGATGATTATGGCAGGAGACTAATTAGTTGTGTGATAGAAGTATGATGAACCGCGCTAAAATTCAGTTTCCCAAACTAAAAAATGGAGACAACACTTTCATCACAGAGTTGTGAAAATAAACTGCTATAAAATACTGATAAAGCCATCAAGTATCCCAACAATGACAGGCATTAATATTAATACACATAATAAAAAAATCATGGGGAATAGCTGTAGCAGGAGAGAAACCGAACAGAATAACAAAGGATAAATCAGATGTATCATTTTTATAAAAATTTCACAGAATAAGTTATAACGTAAAAATGTAATTAAAAATAAAGCTGAGATTTTTCATTAAAATCACTGTTTCTAAGTACTGTATATTTTATTTCTTTCTATTTAGTTGTTTCTTATTTTTATTTTTTAAACAATGTGTCTGAATTGCTTTCACATATGCATTACACAAAATAGCATTCTCTGGATTTACAAGCTTGGAGAAATCATGCTTTTGTGAGATACACTATGGGTGAGAAATTCACATAACTTTGCATATGATAGCTTAATGTTTTATGCACAACATAAATTCAGCTTATTTGTAGACTTAGAAGTGAAAATTGAGTGTGCATGAACCACAATATGCTACAAAACGTGTTTCTCTAATTATCCCAAAGGAATTGGGAAAGCATTTTTTATTGGAGAATTTAAACAGTGTCCTCTTCTCATCTGTATTTCACCTAGTAGCTTAGGAGATTTGGATATTATTTTTATTTTTACTTTCCTGTAAGGATTTTAAATATATTTAATATCTTTCACTCAGTATTAGTTTAGGCTCTCATCATGTCACCACTCAAACGTTTGCCACACTCTCAAAATGGACACAGCTATATGTCCATTCATCACTCCGTAACCCCTCCCAATTACATTTACACCAAAACTGTGTTTACATGAAAACATGTTTTAAAGCCAATCATAGCGATAATAGTAGTCTCTTCAAAAAATTTATATTGCTCTTGACTGGCTTCCCCAAATTCAAGTTGATCCTAATATTCCAGCCTTCTTTTTTGAAATCACTATACTCTCTGCACACTGGGATATTTGCCATTTCCTCATTTATGACTCTGTCCTTTTATTCTGCCCTTCTAGTCTCGACTATCTTTCACAACTATCAATACTTCACTCATTTTTCTAAATCCAACTGAAATGTGAATGCCTTTGTTCACTTCATGAATTCCCCTTATTTACAGTCATCACCTGTTCAAACCAGGCAATGAATCTGAAGTATTGTTGAGTATTTTCAAAATATAAAATAAATACAACACAAAAATCCTTAACTTAGTCCTCTAAATTAGAATGAATGACTTCATCACTCCTCTTCCACTACATGCTGTTAGTAACTTCCTTTGAAAGGAGCATGTTGTGGTCTCACACATAAACCACTGAACAGGATGCTTGCCTCAGGTACATTTACAAAATACCCATGAAAACCTTACCTTTCTCAAGCGTACAATGAGAATATAAGGGTACCTAGCTCATCAGACTTTGTGAAGAATGAATGAGGTAACAAATTCAAAGCACTTATTCCTCAATAAGTGTTAGTTGTTGGGAATATAACTGTTATTATTACTGATGTTTCACCTATGTTTAAGTTAGAGATTTACATGTATGTTAGCTCTTTGGGGGCAGACATTTTTATTTATATTCCTCACTATTATTATGAGGACGTGGCTTAGGAAAAATGTTTCCTATATTGTTAGTAAAGTCAGTTTTATCTCTATTGAATTAGTCATCTGAATACAAATTGCTTCCAAGGTCATTTGGACATTGATTGTAGCAAGTGAGCAGAAATGTAGCTACAAATCTAAAGAACTTAAGATATAAATGTTACGCTTCTATTATGCCTAGTATCTACTCAAATCTATTTAATAAATAAAACTGCTATTGCAAAAGTACTGGTTTTCTCATTATGTCTTTCCTTTTCACCTCAGTGCTGTTCTCATCACCTCACGCTGATTCCCATCACCAGCCTTTGTTATTTCTACTTCCCCGGCTCTCATCCTGTCCAAATTAACCACATGTGTTAAGTCTGGAGCAGCTGAGCGCCATGAGGAGCCCATGACCAGGGGACATCACACTAGGGCAAGGAGAGCATCCTCAGATGTGAACACAGAGAAGAGGGGACACTATCTGCTTAAAAACTACCACAAGGTATCTTCTTACTGTACTGTCAGGTTTACCTCCTATCATATATTTCCTAAAAGTAAGTAAATTTGTGGAACTATATGTTCTTCATGATTAAAATTAAGTACCAACAAAACTAGGGAACAAAATTAAAATTTGCAATACTAATGCAAAGTGATAACGATACCCCTGTGTATTCTAAAAAGTAAATACCTTCTTACAATATGAACATGGTTCTAGTGTCCAGAAGCTACAGTCTTTGGGTCTGGTAAACCAACCCTCCTCTGTGCTCTGGAGTGACTGAATTTTCTAACCACTTTTCTCTCTTTCAACCACAGCAAAACCTTCCTTCACACAGTCCACTCTGACCTTACTTTGGCTTATTCTTGGCAGGAATACATCATTTGCATATCAAGTCAACCTTTGTTTCTTTCTCATTAGCCCAAGAAAATTAAAGGAGTTTTCTTGACACTCACATGATCATAATCCCCAAGCAAAGAAACAAATATCTTAAATGATTATGAGGTAGTTATCCAAATAATTTAGTATGCAATTATATTATTTTTTCAGATTATCATCAAAGTGAACCATATGCAACAAATCTGCAAGATAATTTGCTGATGCCTATTTGAAACACTGCAAGAGAAGGCAAATATATTCTGATCTGTGGAAATTCAGTCTAAGCCTACTCTGCTATTTTCCTTAAGGCAACAGGGTTTAGTACTACTCTTCATGTTTACTGTAAAATGTAATATTGGTAACAAATTAAAAGTTTTTATGGGTACATATTTCTTCTTAAAATAGATCATATGAGGAATGAGTGCAGAGGAAGCAATCAAAAAGACATAGATAGGAGAAAGAGCAACTTGGGTAGTCTATACCTCCAGTGACCGGCTAGATCGAATAAATGGAAGGTCTTCGATCCATACTAGCTCTTGAGGGTTCAGGAGAAGAAAAAATATTTTGATTAACATGCTGTATATGAGTCAGTCCTTATACCTATGTTGATTATGAATGAAGATGTGATTCAAAAGCTGAGTACATTAAAGACTTTTAAGAAGTAATTGACAATGACATCATTGAACCAATATGGATAGCCTTTAGAAAACTATTTAATTTGGTCCAAATTATTTTTCTGGCAGTAGGTAAACCAGATCTGATAAAACATGAGACTAAATACCCTAAGAATTGAATGCTAACATTTCCATTTTTATCTGACATTGTTCTTAGGAATAAAACACAGTGAAATACTTTGAGGAAAAAAATCTTTTTTTCAAATGAACCAAATATGTGGTAGAAGGTAAAATATTAATGTCATTACTATGGTGTTTTCATATCATATATTTAGAGCAAACAAGTCAAAAAATAAAATGGTGATTTGTAACATTTTAAACAGGGTGAGGGGGATTTCTGGTTCTCTCTCACTTTTTTTTTAATCATTTGTGAACTTTTTTCTTTTCTAACCTTGTTTCTAATCATGACTTAGGTCCCCCTACTACCTCATTTAACTACTAGTTCTATTAATTTTGAGAAACTGTCTTATTGATAATATTTAGAAATTAGAATGTTAATAGCTCATGAAAAATACATTGCTGAGCTGTTAAGTTCACTCAGAATTTATGAACTATGAGTCTGTTCCTCAAATACAAATATAAGAGTGTTTTAAAATTTAAGTTCCAAGAGGGCACCTGGGTGGCCTAGTTGGTTAAGTGTCTGACTTCAGCTTAGGTCATGATCTCATGGCAAGTGAGTTCTAGCCCTACATCAGGCTCTGTGCTGACAGCTCAGAGCCAGGAGTCTGCCTCAGATTCTGGGTCTCCCTCTCTCTCTGTGCCTCTCCAGCTCCCACTCTGTCTTTCTCTATCTCTCTCAAAAATAAACATTAAAAAAATATTAAATAAAAAAATAAATTTAATTTGCAATATAAATGGCGGTACTATTTATTCAGCATGGTAACTTATAAAGGCCCACCTTCCAACATGATTCAAGTATTGAAATATTAGGAAAGAGAGACCTAGAAATCATAATGGACTTGGTCTAACAACATGTTAGTCAGTGGTGCAAGTGAGGAACACACTGCCTCTGGTGGAAATAATGAGCAGTCAAGAAGAAATCTCCAAGGAATCCTGACTTTTCCCACCTAAGTTAGTCCACTAAAAAGTAAATTCAGACTCCACTGTATAATCTAAGAAAGACAGAAAGAGTTACCCAAAAGTAACTCCTCACTGTTTTACCAAGACATCTAAATTTCTCAGCTTTAGTACATTTCCTCCTAGAAATAAACCTGTGCTCTACTGGGATAAACAGCATCATGCATTGAGAGAGAGAACACAATAAGAACAGGTTAGACAGATGTATAAATTAGTCACCAGAGCACTAACTACCACTTAAATAGCATCTTGGCCTTGAAGACTCCTACTAAGAGCATTTGATTCAAAGTTTTGCATAAAAGCAAAGTCTTATTCTTCATGGAAGGGAAGAACCAGACAAAACATTTTATTTTATATCTAGATATATGGGTTGTCATTACAGAAATGACCTTGGAGATAGCCATTAAGCTTCACTGCATTTCTTAGTGTCCCTTTGGTTCAATCATAAATTGAGATCATGACATTATGAGAGTATTTATAGAGTTAATATTTTCCAGCTCTCATCTGGGTCCATCTTTCTTCAGATTTCCTGCCCGGTATATAGAAAAGGCCCATTTGGAATTTGAGAAAGCATCCAGAGACTTTTTTGAAAAGCTATACTCGTCCGAAACTCATACATTTTTGTTATTAGCAGATGTAAATTTGAAGGGGAAATACCATATACTAAGAGCCATTTGGGAATATTCTGTCTTGTAAGGATGACTTACACTTTTCGTTTGAATGGCATGGATACTGAGAGTTTAAACTCAAAACTCATCTGTACTCTAGCTCTGAATCACTCTTTCTGTGAACTGTGCATTTTATGATAAACACACACATGTGCATAAAGTATGTGACCTCATTGGCAGTTATCTGCAGTGTCAAAAACCACTGGCAGATACCCAAGAATTGACTGACATATATCTTATGGAACTGGAGTTAATTAATAGGTCTACCAATTCCCAACTGTACTACAGGAAACAGAAAATCTGTTTAATACAGTAATCAATGACATACTGTGTGTGGTCAGAAGACATTCACTATATGGCAAGAGTAGATTTTGGAATACAGTATTCAGGAGTGTAAATATTGCTATTAAAATGCTAGGAGTGTAAAATAAGGCCTATTTTTCTAACTGGAAGACTAAGCAAGGGTTTTCTCTTTTTTTTCCCTCAAACTATTTATCATTACTTAAAGCAACTGCTAATTTCCTCCTGCAAGATCTGAGGCTGTTAAATCACAAAGGGAGTCTTGATTTGCTTCCAAAGTGATGTCTTTACTTCTGTGACATCAGTTATCTGAAAAGCTAAGTCCACTGTATCATTTCCTAACAGTGAGTTTCAACAATTTGGGGGACTCAGTGTAAGATAATGAGTTATTTTAAAGAAAGAACACAGCAAAGAAAAAAATCGAATGTTAAAATGTCCACAAAGGCCATAATAAAAGCAAAAAGCAAAATGTTTCTTTTTTTTTTTTTTTTTTGTATGATGAAATAATCTTCATTATGTAAAGGCAGAACAGAGGTTTAAAGAGGGTACTATTTCATTATTTTATATAGTATGGAGCAGGTAATAGCAAAGCATTCATGCTATTTATAAACTAAAATATAAGACAACAATATGTCCTGGTTCTATATGAAAAGCCATCCTTGCAAACAAAAGTTAGTAAATTCAAACTTCACGAGAGCTAATCCAACAACTGTAGCTTCAGTTCTGATCACTGTACCTTCTTCTTCCAATCTTTCCATCATTGTTATTCTTTTCCTAAGGGCATGAAGCACACATTGTCTCTTCTTTTCAACTTCACAACCGGCATAACTGTCTAAATTCAAGGGTAGGATTTTAAGTACCAGTATAGATCAACTTAAAGCAGATTCTCTCTTAAGGCAGCTTAAGCATTTGAAAATTAAATTTTATATTGTCTAGACAAGCTATCTTGATAATATCTTTTCCAGAATTTCCTAGATTGTCTGTCTAGACCGCCCCAAATTCCCCCAGATGACTGCATAATCATCTTTCCTCTGACCACTTAAAAGACTCTGGAACAATATTTCCCAATATATTTGCCATGTAAATCAAGGCCATTGAGCTTCTGAAGGAGGACCTCTCTCCAAAGCTCTGAGATTCAGAATCTCAGGAAAATACCTGCATCCCAATATTCTACCTCAAAGGAGATTACAAGGGAAGTTTTATTTATTTTGGTGGTGGAAATGGCTTCCTCCACTTTCCTGGATAAGTGGCTTGGCTCCAGAACCTGTATCTTTCATTTCCCCTGCCCACCCATAAGAGAACAATGAATAGTTAATGAGTTATAAAGGAAATATGCTGTGAACTCTACTAAATAGCAATTTCAAGAAAAAAAAATCAGTATTTTTGGGAAAATGATACAAACATGGGAACAATAAATGGTATTTTAATTTAAATGGCCATCAAGATCATCTAAGTTTAAAATTTTTAAATGGAAGAATTTAAGATAAAGTTCAGAATCACCTAGTAACAATGAGAGCTCAGTGCGGTAATTTACAATATCTGATCAAGTGAGGTACAAGATGACAATTACTTACATGAAAGACGGTAACAGTGAGATGCAGATTTTTATTTTAAAAATGATAACATTCTTTCAGTACCTACTACCTATTGGACAATGTTAAACCCTCACAACAGCCATACATAAAACAGACACACAAAGAAAGTAAGTAGCTTATTCCGGATCAAGCATCTAGTACCAAGTGAGGTCAGACAAAAGTCCTCCACTCTAAGACACGGGACACTTGTTTAACAATGATGGGATTAGAACTCATTGAGTTTCTATAACAAAAAAAGTCAGTGGGTCATGCCCTTACTAGGAGGGTTGGAAGGCAGTTGGAGATAACAAGTCAACCTCTCATTTACAATATATGGACACTGAGGATAACAGGGGTTTTGTTCAGTTTTGTTTTACATAGTATGAGACAGAGTCTGAGATGTTAAATAATTCTTCCAGGGGTCCAAAGCTAGTGAGTTGTAGAACAAGATCAGAAGACAGATGTGACTTCACAGCCCATGTCTTTTCTATTAATCTGTGCTAGGAGCTCAGCTCTCTTGATTCCATTGCTCTGTCTGGACAGCATGATCCCTGACAGACTGAAAAAGTGCAATACGATGTGGAAGGAGTTCTCTAGAGCTTTCTCCAGAGTACAGAATAGTGGGGCAATTACCCCAGGCCTAACTGTTGGGGTGCCTGACTATAGGAACAGATGAGAAGAAAGCAAAGAGGGAGAGATTTCTCCAGGAGGTGCTGGAAGTCAAGCATACAAAGTCTCCTGGATCACGTGCAAGGAATTATTCCTAATTTCATCAATACGAAACAAGTAATTTAAGTAGAACTGCCTTTCCTTAAAGTTAGTTTTTACTTAAAACTCTTGGGTATGTCAGCAAGTATATTATACGTGCTTGTACGGGAAAGAAGGAGGAAGGATGCATCAGGGGGAACCGGCTGATGAGGAGCAAATACTTACACTGGTGAGGCCTTGGAAAAGTGTTTTCATCTTTCCAGGATCATCAGTTAAGTAATAATAATTGTGTTTGGTCTAGAAACCACATAGTCTCTAAGGTGTCTACAAAGATGTTATAGCACAGACTGTTTTGATTTCTAAACCTTTGGGCTGAAAGAACATTTTTGTATCACTTTAGGACACCTTAAGAAAATTTAGGGAGAGAATCTATAGTTACAGAGAAGTGGCTCACATGTGAATTATATTTTATCTTCAGGATTTCAAAAATATTGGAGAAATAAATCCTTTATTTGTTGAGTATCTCTGAATTCCAATTTGGAAGAAAATTCTGTCACAAATGATGCTCTCACCATTTGTTCTTTTTGGCATTTAGTGCCAAAAAATCATAAAAGGGCTTATAGTTGAAGGCTTACTGGTAAGCCCAATTCATGGAACCACTTTCAATATCCGTAACTTTTCCTTTCAGTATTTCCCTAATCTCTAGTGTTACTTAAACTTACCTAACTTTAATTACCTAACTAAAACATCTCTTATATTAAACCAATTAAAGAAACATTTCTTTTTCTTTTCCATACTGCCAACATTATAGCTCAAAATAGAGAAAGAAAGCTTAGTTGAGTAAGAACACAAATGTGAATAATTTAGGTCAAACATGAGATCAGACCATTGTGCACATGTATGGCATCCTTCCTTAATCCCTAGGCAGAAGAAAACAACTGGGGTGGCAGACACTTCTGGCGGAGGATGGAAATGGAGGGGAAAGCTGGCAATATACAAATGAAGGAGAAAACAGTACACATTCAGCCTGCTGACATCTGCTGCACATGCAAAATGGATTGGACTCTGTAATCCAGGGCAAAAGCAAATGCTTTCTTCCTTCCTTCCTCCTGTTCCATAGTTATCGTTGAGTGATGGTCTCATTCTTTTTGCATTCACAGATTAAAATTAATAACAGCATCTGAATTTGAAGTAGATCCCACTGAATAGCAAACCAGAAGCTAAATGAGCTGAAGAAATTAGTAATGAAGCATTTGAATAGGAAGGGGTCATGGACAAATACCAGTTTTTAAAAGCTAGCTTTAGTTTACCTCAGGATGATGTCCAATTTCAATGTAGGTGCAAATTGGATGAAAAGCCCCCGTTCCACAGGCGTACAAGTGAGTCTGATTATAAGCCTTAAGCACCTTGATGAAATTAGCACATTCTTTCTGTAAAACAAAAGGAAAACCAGTGAGTTCTAGCAGTCAGCATGGCTGAGGTATCCTCTAGGGTGCTAGGCATGCTTGAACAGATTTCTTTTCTTTTGTGTCTTTTTCACAACATCTTTAGGGCTTATTATCCTATTATTTGTTCATATTATCTAATGAAATAAACTATAAAAGCTCTTATCATTTGGGGGGGTAATAAAAGATTGTCTTCCATAACAGTTCATTAAAACTATCTGTAATTTATTTATATAAAAGTGGAATAAAGGTATAGATAATTGTTAATCACAGGTGACTTTTCTAGAGATGAGGGGAACAGGAAATGATATGATTAATTAAAGATTACTTAAAGCACACACTGATGAAATTTCTTTGCAAAAATAAGCTTTAAGTTTAGAATAGTAAAACAAAAATAAAAGATAATAAAGCTTTTTATTAAACATGAATTTTAAACATTAGTAGTAGCCAATAATGATGGGTGCCTGCCTTTAAACTTCAGTTCTGCTCACTAGTAACCTCTATAGAGTCTAAGAAAGTAAAGCTGCCTCCTCTCCAAAACATCATTTCAGCCTCAAAGACAATGCAGAGTATATTTCTATGAAATAGGGAAGATTAGTTAGAGTATTGAATGTCTGTAGGTGGAAAGATCTTTTATGGAGTGGCTATAATTAACAAATATTTTCAGGAGGTTCATGGACATCCTGAACCCATGAACCCATACATGCATTCCCTGCCCAATGAGCCACAAATCCCACAGGTAAGAATGCGTAGTTCTTAGGAGATATTCTAGTCATATCTTATTATTTATAGTTTAGATATACCTGCCATTGTATCTTCTGAAATAAAAGATCACTTGAAAAATAAAATGGAGAAAGGGGCACCTGGGTGGCTCAGTCAGTTGAGCATCCGACTTCAGCTCAGGTCATGATCTCACAAACAGTTTGTTGGTTCCCGCTACACATCAGGCTCTGTGCTGATAGCTCAGAGCCTGGAGCCTGCTTCAGATTCTGTGTCTCCCTCTTTCTCTGCCCTTCTCCTGCTCATGCTCTGTGTCTGTCTCTCTCTCTCTCAAAAATAAATGAACATTAAAAAAAAAATGTAATAAAAACAAATAAAATGGACAGAGCCATTTAAATCCTTTCTATATATTCTACCTGCACGTGCTGTGAAAGAAACTGTTTTTCTATAAACAAATAGGAATCTCAGCCTTTTGTCCTGTTGATGAAAGATTTGGGAGAAAAATCAGATAATCAGAATATAAACTGATAATTTTATTACCCAAAAAATCCAGAGCAGAAAAGACTTAGTTTTTGCAAAATATTTTCATTATTTTTTAAATGTTTATTTATTTATTTGAGAGCATGTGTGCACACACAAATGGGGGAGGGGCAGAGAGAGAGGGAGAGGGAGAATACCCAGCAGGCTCCATGCTGTCACCGCAGAGCCCAATGCAGGGCTTATCTCAGGAACCAAGAAATCATGACCTGAGCCAAAATCAAGAGCTGGGCCCTTACCTGACTGAGCCAGCCAAGCACCTCACAAAATTATTTTTAAATAGGTGAATCTATATCAATATTAAAAAGAAAAAAAAAAAAAGAAAAGAAAACCCAAACTGTCAAAATAGTTTCAAATAAAATGTTATGGTCTGTTAACCATATAAGGAATCTTAAAAATTACATACATATAAGTAGAAAGTATGAGTTCATCATGGAATACATAATATCCACTTTGAAAGTAGCCAAATGAAACTTCATCGAAAACTATTTTATTATTGATCATAGATTATCCTAAGTTTGTGTTTTACCTGTAAACATTTGGAAATAAGAACCAAATATGTAACTAGAAATGCAGATAAAGATGAAAAGCAGACTCCAATGTGAGCAAGGCTGGCAAATATAATAGAAGATAGTGTTGATCCCAGCACCTCAAAGCATGTAACGCTTCCAAATTCACTCTTTGTAACATGTGAATTTTCAAGTGAAAGCTCAGAATGCATTTGGACTTATGTGGTCAGTTGGTGTTTATAACTGAGGTGTTACAATGATGTAAGTACATTTCCACATGATGTTTGTATTCTGTGTTTGCAGCTGATAATTTTGGTCTTAATTCTATTGCCCCCATAGTAAGGAGCAGACAACCAAACTTAAGCAGAATAATTGTTATTTAAATTCACATAACTGCTTTCCATTACCACTGATTTTTCTGGGATGAAACCTAAGGGTGTCCTGTTAATATACTGCCCCAAAGATGAATGAGACCTATTTAAGGTAAAATATGTAACTTTCAAGTTATGACTCCTCATACTTTCTTAACATATGCTGAGTAGTTTAGGGAAGTAACTAAAATAAACATCTAATTTCTCCCACTGTTTTGCCACTTAAATCCTGACTCTTTGTCTGGTAAAGCAGTACAGCATATAAAATTAAGCTCTCAAATCGATTAATTTTAGAAGTTGCAATGAAGAAAAATTTCCTAACTTAAAGAGTATATGGATCTTACCCACATTTAATGGTACATCTTAGACGAAACAGATAGAGCCTAACTTCCAAGACTCTCAGCAACAAATTGCCCATTCTGCAACAGTTTCTCTCCTCCCAAGAGGCTAGGGCATGAATGTCTAGGCAGGGGAAAGAGGTTGTGCAGAGGGAAACATCTGATAAACTCATTTACAAATGAGGCCATTCATAAGTCTTACCCAAAGGATTTATTTGTACTTTAAAGAATATTCAGTCATTTGCAAAGAAGGCATTTTCAGGAAAATGTTTCACAGCACCCCATTTTTTGAAACATGTAGGTGGCCACATACTCTTCTTTTACATAAAGACAGCCATCCCTAATTGTGGACTCAGTATTATAGCATTCATGATTATAAATAACCAGTTCCGGCACCGTATGCTGAAACCAAGTAAATGGCTATGTATATACTGGTAAGCAAACGAATATTCTAATAAATAATAGTGGCAGAACCAGATGGACATCTTGTTCATTTTAGAAAAGAACAGGCTTCCAGTTTGCCTGCCATGCCTTAAAAGACACACATGCAATTCTGAATACAAATCCAAATTCTCTAATCCCATTAGTAACACCTAAGTGCATCCTAGAAATCTGAGAAGAGACCCTAGTTCTCTGGGACAACAATAAAAGGAAACATTTTATGAGCATGGATACTTGTAAAGACAAATGGAGACTCATGCCATCTCTGTAACTGTTTTCAGTCCTAAAATCAATAGGCTGGTGAGTTTATATCTCTTATAGACTGGGTAATTGATTAGCAATAATTAGTGGTTGAAAAACTCAGGGTTCTTAAAACTACAGAAGTGAGCCACACTGCATATCATAATTTTAGTTTGTTGTCTATTAACTATCAAAGAAGTATTACTATAGTACGACAGCTAGCCCTCTACAGAGCTGCTGGAAAAAAATGTCACAAGACTATAGCTGTGAAACCTGGCAAAGGGTTCTACTGAGAATACTGATAACAGACTCTATCTGTGCTACAAAGGGACTAGACCCACCCAATTGGCCTAAGGCCTGGAATGATCCCCTTCATTTCCCTAGTGAACTCTCCTAGTTGGCAGCAGGCTGTAATGTTGCCATGCCCCAGGGCTAGCTCAGCATTATTTTGAAAGGAAGGTTGATGCAAATAGAATGGAGAGAAATTTCTTAGGTTTACAGAATAGGTTAAGACATTTGAAATGAAACAAAGACAGTGAATGAAGTACTTTCAAAATTGGCTAAAAATAGCTGCATGGAAGCAGTGAATTAAAAGTACTGGACAGAGAAGAACCAAAAATGTGAAGAAGACATTGTTAGCAAGGATTGTTCTTTAAACAGAAAACCTACATAAAAGAGTATCAATTCTGTCATTCATTTGCCTTCACTCTCTAGCTTGTTGCTGCCAAGGTTTTTTTGTTTTTGTTTTTGTTTTTTGAATGTTCCAAAACAGGATACTCATTTTATTTGGAAGCAGCCTGGACATTCCTCTAAAAAAGAAGGAAGCGTGGCAGAAAAAGGAAACACACTTCACACATTTCTGTTCTAGGGAGACAGAAGAAGAGTGATTCTGACCTTTTCTTGAACCATGACGATTCTTAAAACTTAGAATGTAATGTACTTTTTGGCATTAAACTACTGCACTGCTTTGCTCAGCACCGGCGGATTTACAACGTAATAAAGAAAATGTAATCAGTTCAAAATGAATTCATTTTTCAAACCTTGATCCTTTTTGGAATTTAAGTTGATATACACAGACAAGTTTAGCAACAAGTTGGCTTCCCAAGAGTCAGGTAACCATACTGACCTCTTATTTTACTGAAATGTACTCCAGACCAACAGCATTATGAATTGTTAACTTTCCTAGAAGTAAAAGTAAGGGCAATAATAAACCAGTAAACCCCAAGGCTGCACCTGAAGAACAATGATTCATCATCCTAGTGACAAACCGTTCACACTTATTTTTTCAATGTTTCTAGTGCTTTCAGATTAAATTGATAGAGGAATTAAACAAAAGAGATATTAGCCTGGAAAAATAAATTAGAAAGAAAATGTCTACCCCCAGAAAAAAGATATAGGAGCCTAATGCACTGTGATTCAAAAACAAACATTACAAATATGTAGCACTGATTAGACTATGTTACGCAGACTTTTCCCGGACGGTTACAAAAATAAAGTCCATCCATCTGTCAAAACAACTGCTCCATGCATGAAAATTAAAACAGAATTGAGGTGTTTTTAACTAACTTCCGATAATTATACTTTCTACAAAAGAATGTAATTTACCTCCAATTCCAATTACCTCCTTGCATGTTCTTAAATTATGGATGGAGCAGTGAAATGTTACTCTAAATAAGAGAAAAATGGAGAGAAGGCTGTGAAGATGAACAATTTCTATTCAAATATATTCAGTTCATGATTAAATCTAACAACTTGTTCTGGTTCAAATAAAAATCCGCCCAAAATGAATGGGTATAGTGTAGTATTGCCTCAGGTCAGTGAACATTCATTTAGAAGAAAAAGTCTCTATGTAGTTTATGTAGAAATATTTTAATGTTTAATCTACCATCTGCGAAAGCAAAGGAATCCTTTTCCTATCATGATGGGTGGATACATTTCTGCATGAAAATCCATTAATAAGCTTAATTCCTGAAGTTAATCTGTTGACTTTCTTTTTCTCTGGTCAATTTATTTGGCAAGCTGGCTGAATACTAGAATCTTCGTGCCAAAGCAGTAATCCGTGAGATTGTTCCTGTCACTCACTTCATCCCTCTATGTAAGCTGTTTCATACTTATCTAGCAATAATATTTTCTCTTTTTTTTCTTTTAACACTATGCTATTACAGCTGTGACCTAATCATCCATAATCATGTCTTTCTAATACCTCGGCATTCATTAAAGGATGTTATATATCTCTTCTTCAAAGAGGCATAGGTAATAAAACTAAGACTTAACTGTGTTCTAATTATAATATTAACCATCTAATGTTGAATTTGTGACCTGGAATTGCTTAACATGCACCTTGTGATATGGTGAGTAGGCTGTTCTATCCATTTTGGGAGACATTTTCACCTTCATTATCAAGAAAAATGATGGACTAATAAAACCAACTGACCTGTTCACCTCAAAGCTTTGTTTTGTTGTGTTTTGATTTCAGAATTTTTTTTAAAACAATGATTCAACTAGGACAACAAAATTGGTGTCATTTCATGGCTAGTTATTTAAGAATGTAAGCCTAGTCATATTAACTGACCTATAACATCTTTAAACCTGTAACAGATGAAAATTAAATTTTAAAGTGACTTGAGTTATGTGACAGACTAAATGAAGACTCCTACACAAAGCTACCAAATCATTTTATGTAAATACTCATTTCTGTTAAGATGCCCCACTTGACTGACTTTTCACCTCAGGATTGACTGCTGTGAAGCTCTAGAAGTTACTTATGGACCAGAAAAACTGATAACATCTACATTTTAGCTTATATTTTCTTTCATATTGTGCTATCAATCTAATTATCACATTTGTATCATTCACTTGAGTTGTTTGATTGTAGGTGGTCCGTAAAAAAATAAACCTTCTTTATCTTATATTCAAATGAAAGCATACAATTATAAAGTATTATGTGAAACCAACTTAAAAATTTTCCTGCCAAGCCAGAAGAACTATTTAAGTAGTCAAAAATCCCTACTCTGATTTCAACCATACTATGTGGTTTCCAATTTTATGCAACATGTTGAGTACTTGGTGCTCATGCCTTACAGCAACTAAGTCCATGATTTACACCAAGTAGGTAGAGTTACAATCTAAAAAGGCTTCCTGTGGCACCAGGTTGGCTCTGTTGGTTAAGCTTCTGGCTTTGGCTCAGGTCATGATCTCGCAGTTCACAAGTTCGAGCCCTGCGTCGCATCGGGCTCTGTGCTGACAGCTCAGAGCCTAGAGCCTGCTTCGGATTCTGTGTCTCCCACTCTCTCTGCCCTTTGCCCACTCATGCTCTGTCTCTCTCTCCCTCTCTTTCTCAAAAATAAACATAAAAAAATTTTAAAGAGGCTTACTGTGGATAGAATTAGTTGGCATATTTATTCCTAACATATATACTTTCTCATAACAGAATCTAATACTCAAATAAGGGAGAAAAACTGCATCTTTAATTACGTATGATATATAGCCATGAGGAAGGAGAAATAAAAATGAAATCCACATTTTAAAGGAATGCTTGATTTCATTCACATATACCTCTCTTTTACCTTCTACCTTGTCTAACATGAAAAGTGAAAACATTTTTGGTTGGAGTCTTAATATCAAAAGTATTAAATGCTGTTAATTAATTAATAATATAAAATGTTCTCTTAATATATTTTCTAATATATGGAGATTCCTTAGCCATTTATAATACTCCATATATACTATATAATCTGTATATACTATAATGTTACATACACACATATACAGATATATGTGTGCATATATATTACATACATTAATTTTAGAAATAATTTCTGAATACAATGAAAATTTGGACCTTTAGAATTTTAAATTTTGATTATATGAATATTTAATAAAGATGTTAGTTTTTTAAAATAGATATTCAAACTTGAAAAGGTATTCTCAGAGAATTTAAGGAAAACATATAGGGGCATCTGGCTGGCTCAGTGAGAAGAGTATGTGACTCTTGATCTTGGGGTCATAAGCTTGAGCCCCATGTTGGGCACAGACAACATTTAAATTAAAAAATAAATTTAAAAAAACATATAGAGCAAAAGTAATGAATTAATAATAACAAAACAGAAATAGCATGGGGGTTTTAATATGATGCTTTAAAAGTCAGTCAGGGGGCGCCTGGGTGGCGCAGTCGGTTAAGCGTCCGACTTCAGCCAGGTCACGATCTCGCGGTCCGTGAGTTCGAGCCCCGCGTCAGGCTCTGGGCTGATGGCTCGGAGCCTGGAGCCTGTTTCCCATTCTGTGTCTCCCTCTCTCTCTGCCCCTCCCCCGTTCATGCTCTGTCTCTCTCTGTCCCAAAAATAAATTAAAAAAAAAATGTTGAAAAAAAAAAAATTAAAAAAAAAAAAAAGTCAGTCAGACATGGGTTAGAATTATTCAGGCAACATTTTTCATTTGCTGTGTGGCTATCAGAAAGTTACTTAGGATCTCTGAGTCACAGTCTCCTCAACTAAAAATGAGAATAGTGATATAGTAAAGTACTTACCATAATAACTTAGTACTTACTAAATAATCAGCTGGCTATAGTATTCTTTTTTTAAAAAAAAATAATGTTTATTTTTGAGAGAAAGAGAAAAACAGAGTGTGAGTGGAGGAGGGGCAGAGGGAGAGGGAGGGTGACAAAGAATCCAAAGCAGGCTCCAGGCTCCTAGCTGTTAGCACCAGACACAGGGCTTGAACCCATGAGTGGTGAGATCATGATCTGAGCCAAAGTCAGACGCTTAATTGACTGAGCCACCCAGGTGCCCCTAACTTATTCTTAATATAGGAAATCATCTGTTTATTTGATTTGAATATTTCCACCTATGCTCACCTCTCACGCCATTCACTATAGTGTGCAATACCTTTGGCAAGAACTCCATTATGAATTGTTCCTTCCTTTTAAGGACACATAAGGGAGTTTAAGCCCATACTTGAGGATAAGGAGAGGTGGATTTAGTAAAATTGGTATGGAATATTAAAAATATGTGCCCATTTTTGTTACAAAGGGAAATTACATGTTGTTCATTAGAATTTTCATAAAATTCCAGTCTTCCACGAGTGGAGGACTATAAGTTATAGTCACTCTTTCCATCAAAGTGGTAGATGGCATGAATCACTGTCAGTCAAACAGCAAATGCAGCAATTATTAAAAAGTTGTGGCAGAACTGTACTGTGTCACTTGAGATAAGCTGGAACTACAGTGTAGAATTCCCTTTTCCGTAAACTGGTTAAGATTGGCCATAAAGTATTTTGCATGAGATGTGCAAGGCAGAAGTTGAACTGCAACCATAAAAGTCCCAAAGTTGTTCTGATCTGCTGGCCACCATGTTAGCATTGGGCCTGCCCCTCCTGCACCCTCTACCAGATCTTATTTGCTAGCTTCTGTAAGATCTGGTCCTGGTACTTGTGCAGCTCCATAGCAAAAAGCATCAGCTTCTTCTGTAGGTCACCCAAGTCATCAAAGTTGGAAGTGGTGAAAGAGACACCAACTCTAGTTTGTCCTTGTGGGTCACAGTTTATCCTTGCGAGTTTCAGTTGGTCCTTGCTCTCCCCCACTTAATGTCAGCTTTTCTTCCCTAGTGCCAGTCCTGGTGACCCACAACAATGTCAGGCCCATCACCTGACTCAAGGGCAATAGATTCCAGAAATCCATGGATTTCTCCACCATCTTCCACAACTGTATAAGGTCAAGTCCCTGTTACAAAATCCTTTTTAACATTGCTCATACAAGTTCTGGCCTCTGATCAAATCCTAACATATAAAAGGCTATATATATAACTTACTACCATAAAACAGCTCATTGTGATATATTATAAGGGGAACATGGATCTGATCCATTTAAAAAGAAAAATACAACTTATTGGTTGATCATTCTGTTTCCAAATGCAAATGGTTATTCTTTTTAAAATGCATATTAAGACTTAGAATCAATAAGTTATACTAATTTTGGTATCTCTTTAAACACAATACCAAAAAAATATTTTGATTCACACACATGTACACACGTACATATATACACACAGGCAGTCTATATTTAATACGTTGTATAGCATATAGGATAGAGACTATAATATATTTAGTGTGCTTAGCACTCAATTTGAATGTGATTATGACAATCTCCAAGAGTGTTCTGTTCTAAATGCATAAAAGCTAAAAACAAAGTTTAAGATTCTCAGTCTCCTGAAATAGTGTCAATTTTTTAGATACTATAATTTTGCATCCTGTTTTCCTTACCACCCTTAAAAATGTGGTAAAGAAAACTATATAAAAATTAAATGATATAAAAAGAACTTTAGGAAAGTTTTGTGATGTCCGATAGACATAATGGCGATTTTTATTGCAACATGAACAAATCAAAGAAAAACAGTCAAAAGTTGACCATAACCTATTTGCCTTGAGACAGAACATATCCAAGAAAAATATTTCCAGAGTTCATGTTAGATCTATGACACGATGGTCAGCATACACATTGAAAATGAACAGAAATCTAAACCTTAAGATTAAGTGCATAGACAAACAATACCAAAGATGACCATGAGAAGCTACGTGTCAGTATGACCTGGAACACCTGCTAACTATGTAGTTAGAAAACCCCAGAGGAACTGTCCAAATCATTCTAATAAACCTTAGAAAGCATAAAATGCTTACTACACTCTAAAAGTATGTATACTGATATCTGCATGAAATACAGTGTCCAATCAAATCTAGATAACAGTTTGTCAACCAATGCCAAATATATGAATTTCACTTCAACCACTGAGGGAGGGAGCCAATTTAAAAAATATAATCTAAAATCTGTAAACTATCTTCAAGTTTTACATACTGTTCCTATTTTAAGTGCTAGCCTTACTTTGTAAGTGCATTTAAAATTTAATCCCGAACTCAAAAGATTACCAAAAAAACAAAACAAGAAACAAACCCTAAGTTTATATATATGAGACTCCATCCATAGCAATTCAAACACAATAATTACTGTCTTATTTTGCCATATTATAAGACACATTAATTCAAAATATGAATAAAATCTAGTTTCTAAAATATCTTTAATGCCAAAGCTTCATTTTTGATGCATCTTCTACCTAAGATACAAAACTGATTCTTCCAGTTGCTTTGAAAGGAAATGCATATCTTTTTTTAAGCCTATTTATTTATTTTGGGAGAGAAAATGTGTGTGCATGTGCACACAAGCAAGGGACGAACAGAGAGAGAGAGGGTAAGAAAGTTCCAAGCAGGCTCCATGCTGTCAGTACAGAGCTTGACAAGGGCTCAAACCCACGAACCATGAGATCATGACCTGAGGCAGTATCAAGGCGCTTAACCAACTGAGCTACCCAGGTGCACCAGGAAAATATGTATCCTATAACCAAATACGAGTTACAAAAATTAGTTAATAAAAGCAGTGCATTTAGAGCAGGTGGCATATACACTAAGTTCCCACTGAGTGTTAGTTTAGTCCACTTGTGTGGATATTTTTTTTCTTTTTTTATTGAAGCATAGAAGACACACAATGTTACATTAGTTTCAGGTATGTAACATAGTAATTCCAGAATTCTGTATGTTATACTAAGCTCACCTCAAGTGATCATTATTATTATTATTACTTCTGAATGCTGAATTTAAACTGTAATCACTTTGCTCAGTTTACCTGATATTGACCCCCAAGGAGAAGAACACATACATATGTGCATGTGCATAAAAATCTATGTTCATTTCTGTGGCTTTTATAAGACAAGATTTTCAATGTCTTTCACGAAAAATGAGTGGTCTGGGAGCGCCTGGGTGGCTCAGTCGGTCGAGCATCCGACTTTGGCTCAGGTCATGATCTCGCTGTCCATGAGTTTGAGCCCCACGTCGGGCTCTGTGCTGACAGCTCAGAGCCTGGAGACTGTTTCAGATACTGTGTCTCCCTCTCTCTCTGTCCCTCCCCCACTCACGCTCTGTCTCTTTCTCTCTCCACAAAAATACATAAACTTAAAAAAAATGAACACAGTGAACATAGTCTTTCATCATCTAAAATGCCTGCAGAAAATTATAACCAATATTGTCAAGAATTGTAAAGGGTCTATGATTTTTTTCTAACTTAGAAGATAACAAGTTATTCAAATACAGTTTCATTCATGCTGGCAGAATATACGTGGCTCTTGAATCAGAGACAAAGGACATTATTACCCACAAAAATAATAGTCATTGTACCAGCATTCCCAGGCTGATTCCCCAAGCTCCAATTCCTAGTGCACAGTATGAAGAGGATCTGGTGACAACCTTTACGTGCACTGAGTTGCATTACAGCAGAGAAGCCTTGGGTTAAGGGAACCTGAATATTTTATTATAGTCACAAGCATGCTTGCCATTATATATTGAGGGAGATGTTAGTTTACTGTACTGGATGGTAAGCATACCTGCCCTGTGCCCTGAGGGAGACACTACCTCTAACTGCTCAAGGCTTGCAAACCAGCCTTTTGTTTAAGAGGGAGACACTATGTTCCAAGTCTCTTCCCTATACAAATATCCTTTAAAATTTTCTGTAAAATGGCAGTTAGGGCCTCTATTCATCAGATATGCAGAATTATATGAAAGACCCATGAAAAAATATCTCCCAATGATTATACATCAAGGTTTTGAGATTTAATGAAGCCTTATGATTTCTGTAGAATTAGGAGGTAATTCAACCATCCATTTAAAAAAAAATTAAAATGCCTTGAATTCCTTAGAAGAAAATTTTTAAAAAATTAAAGTTGATGCCAACTTTGACCTTTAAAAAAAGGTCATATGTATCCTTAAAAAATGAAATTCACTCTAGAAAAGCAAATGAATTTCAATGACTAATGTGCATTTTGGACTGTACTGAAACTTAAGATTCATGTGTGGCTTCAAATTCTCCATTGCATTCACTTGGCAAAAAATAGTGTTGCTAAAGCCCTGTAATTTGAGCCATGATAAATTTGATAGACATGTTATAATACATCATAGCATTAAAAATGAATAACAACTAAGGACAAAAATATAAAAATAAATCCCTCAAGAATTGCAAAAATGTCCCAAAATTCAGGTGCATGACAATACGCTTTGAAATGTTTCCAACAATAGCGATGTTATGAGAATCTGCTTTTTTTTGTTCATCTCAGATGGTTGAAATTTTGATTTCCAATGATGTTCAAAATATTTCTAACAGTCATAAGGTTGCCATTTGGTTTTATTGAAACTTAGTGCAAAGAGAGATGGTTTAGTAGGATAAACAAAGAAGATACAGAGAGCTATTGATTCGAAACAGATTCTTTTACCAGCTTAGCATGTATTCAGTTTTCATTTGCAAAACAGGGTCAAGGAAGTTAATCCCTCAATAGAAATGTTATTGTGAATAACAGAGTGGATTTTAAGCACCAGGAAAAATATCAAAAATGAAAGTAAAGGTGAATAATAGCAGTCAGAATAGAGATATCTGGATTGCATTTATCTTCTTATTCAGGGACTCTGTCCAATAATATTCTATGTATTTTTTTTTCAAATTACAACTCTCAAGTTACAACAATGGAAAAGTTCACAAGCATTTCACTCCCCTAATATAGAAATGCCCCAACAACATAAAAGTGTAGATAAAGCCTGCTACACTAAGAAAGCGTATTAGGAATATAGCCGGTATATTCACTTCCACAAAAGGAAAACAAAAATAAATTTAGAGTAATGTTGTCAGAAATGTCATTACCAGCAGTCTAAGACCCATTCATATTCTCTTTCTCCCTTGATCTACACATATATGTAGAAAGAAAGGAAATATAAATGTCTCTCAGGATGCAGATTCCTTCTTTACCACAAAGTCCATCTTTGTGGATAGCTGGCTTGAATTCCAGCTGCTGATTTAACATATGTGTTTGATACAAAACTGAGCCATGAGAAACGATGGTGTGTATCTTTTCAGCTGCCTGGCAGGATAGGAAAGGGTTCAATTTTCTGTATGATGCTACACTCAGCAAACTATGTAGGTTCAGGAACTATGGATGTACAGGAACTATGAATGTTCAATCTAGTGGCATATCCTGACTATCCAGGTGGCTGTGTTGTCTTAACCATCTTACCCAGAATTAAGAATGACCCACTTTCAAGGTATATATATCTGAAATATATATTATATATCATATATATATATATATATATATATATATATATATATATATCTGGCTGGCTGATACATATTATATATCATATATATATAATATGTATCAGCCAGTGCCTTTGCCTTACTTTGCCTATCGTACTCTTACATCTAAATCCAATACTGAGAAGACAGCACTTCCTCCAGGAAGGTTTGTTTAAAGGAGCTTTATTTCTAGAGGACTTCTTAAGAAAACACTAAAACCAGAGGGAAACAGTAAACTCAGATCCTAGAAACCATGGAGAGCATTCAGGCAGGTCATTAGTTTACTTTTCTATAAATGTTCAGGTCAGTTCCTATTTTGGTTACAATTCTATCTTGGAGTCCCAATGGCTGCAAAAACTACTAAGCCTCATTCCTGTGGCTTTCAGCATCACAAGAATTCTTTGAAAGGAATTATTGTCCATATGTCACAGCTGACTATTATTTACTCAAGATACAGTGCAGAATTTCTATCAAACCATCCATGTCACTTCAAAAATCAGGTACTGGATGTAAATTCTTAAAAACTCTTTACTGTTAGTATTTCTTGCTAAGTGATTAAGAAATTATTGGTAAAAATACCAAAGCTATTTTGTTATGTTTATCAGGGAAAAATGTTAAAAATCCAGGAAGCCTACTAATTGCTATTTTTCTAAAATCATGTATTAGGGAAGAAATGGAAAAATGCATTTATATATTAAAATTCAAAAATAATGAATAAATGGCACATATTTTATTTAAATGAAATATATATGTAAATTAAGTTACATAAATGAGGTTATCTGAAAAGAAATTTTAATAAAATGCATTTGAAATGCACAAAATATATTTTGAATAATAGGTCAATGAAAAGCATTATTAAAGGAATAAGATGGGTTACCAGAAAAATAGTAAGAAATCTATTTTCCTATTTGAATATATTGTTGTTGACAGCTAGAGGAAAAATACATTTTTAACCAAAATATATGAAAACTGTTACATTTTTATTTTATCAAATAAGTGCTAAGAAAGAGAAAACAAAATATGCTGGAATTGAACTGCTATAATTTAACAGAAGATAAAGGAATAACCAAAACACAAACACTTTATCATGTTACATTAATTAGTTGACTTTTAAAAAGATTAGTATGGCTAATATTACCATATCATTAAACCTTCAAAAATTTAAATATCTCAATGCACACATAATTACCTATCTCTACCATAATTTATGGAGTATGACTTGTAAGTCTTCAGAATGTTTCTTACAAAGTGCTATGAAATGATCACGTGCAATTAATACCTTGTATCCAACTTAGCAAACTCTATATGTCTTAGTTCCTTTCAATTTAGTTCTATGAAAACCACAGCATTTTCAATAAGCCTGGAAAATAAAATAAAGTTGCCTTTCTTAGAGAGGAAACCTCTGAGGTCATAATTAGGGTTACCCTTATGGCACTATGCAGATCATGACTTTATTGCACCTGCTGAACTAACTGCATCTGTGTTAACACCAGAATCCCTTGGTGTTTAGTACTTATACCAAAGTGGGAGGGGAGGGAAGGAAGAAGAGGAGGGAAGGGCAGATGAGAGGAGAGCCATAAAAGATAAGGGAAATACAGTGAGGTGAATTTTGGAAACCACAAACACTAAAGATTATGTGCTATCTTAGTAAATGAGTAAGCTGATTCAATCACTATATCAAATACACTCAGTACTTGCCTATAGTGCTTATTATAAATGCTTATTATAAAATCCAGATAATTTGTCAGATAAGTATCATATTATCTTCAATTTCAAAATTGAATTGAATTCAGAATAGTGTAACACTACAGTGATCATGATCTTTAAAGAGGATCAAATTAATTTCATGAATGATGTTTTTGCTAAGAAATTGCCTAAGCAACTCTATTACATGTACCAGGGACACTAATAATAGTTAATATAAATTTTGTACAATGCATTATAGCCTATGCAATAATTTCATTTGTGATTGAGTCTTACAGGAATGCTGTGAGCTGGTTGTTACTACGTCCACACCCTTGATGCGACCAGAATAGGTAAAGTATTTATTAGTCCTTTACTGTTTCTGTGTGTTAGCAGGCAAATTCAAATCCATATATGCCACATGACGCCAAAAACTTCATCAGAAGCACAGACATTCTGATCTCAACTTCTAGCATAGTACTCAAAATGTTCTAAAATTATGGATGAAAAGGCTTTGAATGAATATTCTGAATCACTGTATTTTCTGATCAAGAAAATGGAAGTAGTGATACCCACCTCATAAAGTTGTCATTAAAATTACATTTACAAAATAGCATTTAAATCATCATAGTACTTGACACAGGAAAGATTCTCAATAATTATACGTATTCATGTCTTCACTTGTTAAACTTCAACAGAAATGGAAAGAGTCTGTTTTTAAAAGTCACAGGTGCATACTGGTAAAATCTCTACTTCTATCCATCCTTAGTTAATACCACATTGAAATCTTTCAAAATAATCTGTTAATGGTAAGCATGGCATTTTAACGTTAATAATGTTTTGTGTATTCAGTTATGGGTTTTTTTGCCTTAGACTTACGAAGTATTTTCTTCTTTTAAATAATTTTCACAAAAACTCTTAAACGTGTTTCTCCCAATTGTAAAACATGTAATGTCTCATTTAATGGATAAAATAATAAAGCACTCCAGAAATCAGAATACTTGCATAAGTACAGTTAATGAGTCATTGGGGGTTTCAACATAACATTCCTGACTTCTCTGGACTCCTACACCATTGTTTTTTTCTCTTTACTCCTTTCCAATAGTCCTAACATAAGTATCAACTTGGGACAGTTTAATATTTGACAGAACACACTTTTTTTTTTTTTTTAATGTTCATTTATTTTTGAGAAAGAGAGACAGACAGAGCATGAGCAGGGGAGGGGCAGAGAGAGAGGGAGACACAGAATGTGAAGCAGATTCCAGGCTCTGAGCTGTCAGCAAAGAGACCGACGTGGGGCTCAAATTCACGTTATTGAATTTGAGGGATGGGGCTCATTCATTCAGGTTATGAGATCATAACCTGAGCCAAAGTCAGGCATTTAACCTACTGAGCCACCCAGGCGTCCCTTGACAGAACGTTTTTGTGGTCCACTTTTACATAGCCAAAAAAATGTTTACTATGAAGGTGCAATGTAACTTATCACTCTATTTAAGGTGAAATTTTCAAGGATGAAATTTGCCATGTTTGCTAAAATGTAATTAATCAAAGCCTGTGCTTTGTCCTCTTTTATCTATCTTCCTTCACCAGCAGCCAACACTGTTACCAGATTGAGATATTCTTTCCCCATGAATTCAGACTCCACCTCTATATCATTCTAAACATATGCGTCATCTTGTGGGCAGCTGCTACCAATCAATCAGGTTGTCTCCTGAAAATATCTACATATCTATCCATCTAAAAAAAAAAAAAATATATATATATATATATATATATATATATATATATATACATACACATACACACACACACACACACACACACACACACACAAGCAGGTTAATGTGTGTCTTTAAGCACCTAAGATAAATTTCTTTTAAATGCCAATATGTATACAAAATACATAGGATTTTTCTTGTGTTTTAGACATCCAAAAATAAGACACAAAATAAAATATATCTGTTTTTTTTTTAATTCAAAAAAATTTAATGGTTTATTTTTTAGAGACAGACAGAGTGTGTGCAGGGGAGGGGCAAAGAGAGAGGGAGACACAGAATCTGAGCTGTCAGCACACAGCCTGACGCGGGGCTCGAACTCACAAACAGTGAGATCATGACCTGAGCCGAAGTAGAACACTTAACCAACAGAGCCACCCAGGCACCCCTAAATTATATAGGTTTTAAATCCTGAAATTCATTTTACTTTATTGATTTAAATGACTACAACTGCCTTTTATGATCTGTGCAAATACTTGGCTATACCTCAAAACAATGACCCACTTAATTTTACTAACAAAGTTTGCCTCAGAAAAAAATGAATGTACCTTTTGATAAAGGTAAAACCATTGTTGGATTGCTTACCATTCCTCTTTTGTTCAATGCCTATTACCTAGTCAAGACAATGCCTATTACCTAGTCATTACTCAATCCATATTTAAGAAATCAGAGGAAGGATGGATGGATGGATGGATGGATGGATGGATGGAAGGAAGGAAGGAAGGAAGGAAGGAAGGTGAAAGGAAAGGAAAACAGAAAAAGAAGAGAATGCAAAGAAGGAAGAAGGGATAATTTAATCATGACTCAGAGGCAGAAAAATTTCATATCACCCAAAAGGAATTCAAGAAGAATTAACATATGAAAACAAATTTGTACAAAGAAGTTGACTTGCTGAATGTAAGTATATATGCTACAAAATTGCATTTTGTTAATTATCTTTTGTATACATGTAAATCTTTAGGCATGTTTTACCTTTACCCACTTCTTTATATAAAAATACCACTATCCAAAATTAAATACTTTTTTGTTTCTAAAAAGTGATTAGGTTCACAAGTATAGTGTTTACTTAATACAACACTAAACAAAAATGATGACAGAATAATAAATTATGTAATTACTAAGATAATTTAGTTGATTGATACTTACCAGGATATCTTTTCCAGCCCATTTGCATTCATCCCTTCTGGTAAAAGATACTGGCCATACAATCTAAGGGCAGAGAAAAAACATAATTTTACGCCAATTAAGTTCTCTAAGTGATCCAACATTATAGTCTGTTAGACTAAGGTGGGGCAACTTAAAGAAAGTTCCACAAAGCATTATGTGGTAGGAAGGTTTCAGCTTAAACTCTGCAGTAGCATCTATTTATTGGTATGAATGTAAATCATGCAATCTCTGCCTACCCATTAGACTTTGCTGTTTATGAAAGTTGAGCAACACAGAATTTATGTAGTCAGTAGATTTAAGCAGCGTGCAGAGAACAGAACTGTCAGGTTGGGAGAGGAAGATCATTTTGAGAAGATGTGAAAATCTAGCGAAGGGAGATAGAAATAAACATAAAAAAGTGTCTAACATTTTTCTAAAAGAATCTGTCTTTATTATAAAATAGTCATTTTGAATTTAAACATGAGGTGCTCTGGGTCCTTTTCCCTAATTCAAATTTCAGCATGACACTCTAGAATGAGCAGTTGATAGGGTTAAGAAAACCTCATTTTAGAAAGGAATTTTTTTTTTTTTTTTTGGTGGGGGGAAGCACAGTAAGTAGGTAAGAGTAGCATTATATACTTTCTGGAGATAAAGAAGGAAATGAATTTCCAAATAGATAGCTCTAAAAACTTTGCCACTGTGGGAAAAACTTAAACTAATTGAAAAACAATTGTTTTCATCCCTAATATTTCCCCTTCATTCTTTGACAACATTTATGCTAAATTCCAAAGGTTTCTATACAGTATAATTACAATGACAGTGGTAAGCAGGCCAAGATATTATTGGTGGTTTAGGGGATGGTGGATGTATTTTTCTTTATAATATTAATACAAATATCCTCATCTAAATTTTAATATAAAGTTGTTCAGTTCCTCAGGGCAATTCGAATGAGTCCTATCTGTATTGGGGCAGAACAATTGAATTTTTTTCTTTAATTCATCTTTCTCATCTGGTAACAGTTAATTGCAGGCAAAAAAATGTCATATGTAAAATAAAAAAAAAAAAAAATCCAGACATGGTGCAGTCACTCATTCATGTCTGTGTTAGTCTCAAAATGACTGATCATCGTTTTTGGGATCCTCAAGATAATTCAGTATAAATGGTCATAAACAAGCCTCAAGATAATTCAGTATAAATGGTTATAAACAAGCCTCAAGATAATTCAGTATAAACGGTCATAAACAAGCCCCTAGATAATTCAGCATAAATGGTCATAAACTTGTGCAAGGGCTATGATATTCAATCTAGGGAATCAAAAAACAAAATATAACACATTCATAAGCAAGAATTTAGGACATATTGAAATAACCTATGATGGCATAACAAATGCATTTCAGCTCTGTGTCACAATTATAAAAGCCCTAAAAATTTTTGGTTATACATTCATTTTTACCATCTGAAGCTTTTAATTTATGTATTCTTTTTCATGTGCTTTTCTTTTCATGTTTATCTGTATATGTAAATTAGAACTGCCATTTGATTTGTTCCACAAGGATCTTACAAAGTAATCTCATAATAAAAAAAAAAAAAAAATCTAAGCACAATAAATGCACGTCCTTAAAATTCACATTACCCTGACTTCTGAATTACTAGAGCGGGTGCTGGGTAGTCTGTTCCATACATTCCACAGCTCTGTCTTCACTGTGGCTATGGAAAGCCCAAGCGATCTATTCTTATTTAAAGTTTATACCGGTAGATAAAATATAAATTTCATTTAAAACACGACAATAATATAGAGTATAGGGGTAAGATTTACTGACTCTCACATTAAGCTTGCCAGTTACATTTCACAAAACTCACAGATTATTAAAACCTGATTTTTAACTGAAAAAGGCAAGTCATTTTCTCATACTTTCCTAGCTCTTGAATGCTGGTGGTGAGATAGCATGGGTCTCATTTTGTCATTTTTCTCTTATGTCAAATGTTGATAAAAAATAATGTTGATAACATTTATGCTCAATTCTCTCATACTTAGAGGAGTGTGTACTCTCAACTTTCTAGAGTTCCCAGAGTTAAATAAATAAGTATAGCTTAAAAATCTGGCATGAATAAAATAAATTTTGGTATATAATATGCTATTCTGGAAAGCAATTTATGGGCATAACTCTAAGTCAGTGAAATAAATATATATATTTACTTTATACGAAAAATATAAATGTATTTAATTGTCATTTCCAACAGTATCCTCTTCCATAAAGAATAATTCCTGACTATTTGGTTATATTTGTTTACCTGTAGATATTTTTGTCTTCTTTGCTCAAAAAGTCTCAATTAACAATGCCTAAATTTCTTATGCTCAAATTCAAAGTGTTTCATGATGTGTATTACACTTTCCTTTCTTCATGCTTCTATAGTTCTATTCATGACAGCGCCTCTCACTCATAATTTTATAAATAAGCATTTGTGCCTTAAAGAAACAGCATGCTTTTATGAAGGTCTAGAATCTTTTCATGGTTCTTCCAAATCTGAGAATGTGTTATCTCTAATAAGGATTGGCCTAATATATACCTTTATGCTCATAATCTTATATTTAATATTATGTTGTAAGTCCCTCAAGAATTATTTATGATATCCTATAGGGATCCTTATAAAGTTTATTACAAGAGTAGATGCTTCAGAAAATGCTAAATAACATCATACAGAGATTATAAAGAACATTGATAGACAAATGCATGTGAATTCTTAAGTAAACTAGATTTACTCCTATGGACAGTGTGGTATAATTAAATAATATGTTTGGAATGAATATTTTAGACTTAGAAATATGTCTTCCATTAGAATAATGATTTTAAATGCAAGAGCAGGAGCTATAACAACACTATGAAACTGGGCAAGTCACCTAACTTGAATTAGTTCATTACTTCAGTATCTATTTATTGTAAGTCTAGTTGGTAGAAGATACTGTGATTATATCAAGGGCATACAAATGGCTCTGGGATTTTCCTCATCTATAAAACAGCAGGTTGTCTCATACAATAATTAAGCCTTTTCAATTTTAGAACAAACTGAGTATATAAACTAAGAATTTTTATTATTTCATTATTCAGAGAAAAATGCCAAATACATTAAATACATATTCTGAGGTGTGATGTTACTCATATATTGTCTATGGATAAAAAATATATGTATATATATTTATGTTATATATATATATATATGAGTTTTACAAAATGATAAAACTATTATGAACACTGAAAACTTGAACTTATATAATTTCCCACTATTAAAATACCAAATTTTTCTTAAACTTAGATTTTTCACTCATTATATAAAAAGGATGACTTATTTTCACTAAACAAAACAAAGCTGCTTATTTTATGACCTTTAGAAAAGACTCCAAGGTAAATATTTTTGTCATTTCAGAAAAACAAATGGATAACTAGTTTTCTTAGACAACAGATAACCTTAGGAATACTGAGGAATACTCATCTGAGAAGTCTTAGAAATCAAATAGATTGAAAAAATGAGAAAAAGAAATATCAAAGGTGATATTTAAATGCCGTATATTAATCTCTAAGTATATCGCTGCTGTTTTGTATCATATACATAATGAATCAAATCTTTATGTACAGTCAGAATTTCAGAGTTTGGGTAGTAGGAAAGTAAAAGTCTTAGGTCCAGTGGTATACTCTATTAGAGATATGAATTAGCTTTGAATTTAATCTTCATTTGATCTTCAAAGCAATATTCTCCAACCAGGACAAAAGCTTTTAATAGAATTCATTACTTTTCAAAACTTATTGTCCAATATGTTAAAGTTTATCAGAAGTTTAGGAAACACCACTCTCTAAAGTCCTATAAGAAGGAAAATTAACATACATGAAAACTGATGTATATGTACTCTAAAAAAATATGTTATACTAGTACTCCTACAAAAGCTGTTACATAAAAGATTTTTGTTCCTCTGAGAATTATGACTGGAAATACTGACTATGAAAAAATAATTGACTTTGAGTGCAGCATATGGACTCAGTAGCATAATTTGCACTAATTTTTCAATCCATGTTTATTTTCCAAACTGTATAGCTTATTAATTAAAGAAGCCAAAAACATGGTAAAGAGTAAGGATAAAACTGATAGACTGCAAGTGTCTAAATGACCACATTTGTAAAGATCTGACACTGAAAACTGATCTTGCCAAAAAGTTTGCAAACTTTTTGTTTGAAAGGCCAGATAGTAAATATCTTAGGCTCTGTGAGCCAGATGATCTCTATCACAACTATTCAATTCTGCCATTGTTGAATGAAAGCAAACATAGACAATATGTAAATGTATGAGTGTCTGTGTTCCAATAACCATTATTTACAAAAACAGGTGACACACCAGATTAGGCATGTGTAAAATGATTGATGAACTCTGCATTTGCTGACAATATAGCGATATATACATACACATACATATACACACACACGGTAAACGACATCAATTATGATATATAAATATAATGGTTCAGATGTTTAGTTTTACACAGGAAAAATGATACAACTATGGAAGGATAAGCTTAAGTCAGTATTTCTTAAAATGATCATTTAACATACTATGGTTTTGTCCTTGATGATTTTTATGGTTTACTGCATCCATTGATTTGTGATAATCAAATCAATGCATTATTTTTATTTGCATCTGAAAAAATAAAATTATTAATTTAAACAGTTTTTTTTCAGTTGTAACACTATCAAATAGCTAGAGAATTCACTGTTAAATAGCTTGAGATGTTTTAAAGAAACTACAGTGTATACATTAGAATAAAGATACCTTTTGAAAATCCTTGATATTAACCAGGTTGAATGAAAATATGTGATCCTTCGCTCCAACATACAGCCTACTCCGTTCCTCATCCAAAAGGAAGGTATGATAACTGGAGCTGTTGGCCAAGCCATTGAAAGTGATCACATTGTTGGATTCCAACATTTCTGCAAGGTAACAAAGCAAGACATTGGGTGTTAATGTGAGGTCCTACATGAGCATGGACATGGCAATCTACGGCCTGCTGTAGCTACAAATCAGTGGTTGTTCTTAATGGTACTAAGAAATATACAGGAGCCATTTTTGTTTGTTTGTTTGTTTACATTTCATGGAAATGGAAGTCATATTCATTAGTTTGCTGGTTTCATACTCAATACCATATACTTCTTCAGAAGAAAGGAACAGAAATACCTCCTCTGCACAACTGATCCAATGAAATCTCTGCATGTAATGATAAAATGAAATGCTCAGTATTGTATATAAAATGTCTTTAATTTTACAAAGATTCTTTTAAATGGTTTCATTTGTTCCAAATCATTATCTAAAAGGAAAAGTGAAGCAGGCCAACAGAGCAGAGGCAGTATGAGGGAAACACTGTTGAACCTCCTAGGTTGTTTGAGGCTTCTTTTTACTAAGGAATTTTTACGCGTCTTTTTGACCATTAAATCATTAACTCCACCATCTAAATCTTTTGTAATATTTTGTCACTGACACATATACAGAAGCCAAGTTACGTTTTCATAAAAACGTAAGTTATATGAATTTTACTATCTGACTTCAATTTTTCAGTTTATTATCATTCTTCTATTTGCTTTTGCTAAGGGGCAAATCCTGACTTTTAGACCTATCCCTAAGTGAAGAAATATTTTCAAATAAAAACATTAATTGTAAGTCCACCTTTGCATTACAAAGGCAATTGTTGATAATCAACAAAGAGGTTTTTTTTTTTTGTTTTTTTAACATATCAGCCTCAGTCAAAATTATGTACATATACCACCACAACCCCCTCCCATGGGATGGAAACGTTGAAGATTCTCCAAAATTGTGTACTGAATCGATGATTCAGATTTGTCCAGGGCACACATAGTTGAACCCTTTCATCAACACCCACAAAATGCAGAATGTGTTTTCCAAGGAGAGAAAGCAGCAATATAGACCCTTCCTCTATCCCAGTCCTATCCCCCATACATTAGCTTTACAGTAAGTTTCCTTGCTGTATCTATTTCTTCTACCGCCTTCTCCATATAACCAAAAATATTATTTCAGTGGGGGATAAAGTTCAAACTGCTTAATTTAGCATTAAAGACCATCTGAGTTTACACCCCAACCCAGTACTCCTCCCTCATGTCCCCTATCCTGCAGGAAAATGTATCTGCAGTTGTCCACTTTTTAGCCTTTGCTGCCGTTGTTCTTGACATCTACTACTACATACCACCTTGACAAGGGTATCCATTCTTTTTTTTTAATGTTTATCTATTTTTGATAGAGCACAAGCAGGGGAGGGGCAGAGAGAGAGGGAGACACAGCGAAGCAGACACCACTCTCTGAGCCGTCAGCACAGAGGCCAACATGGGGCTTGAACCCACAATCTGTGAGATCATGACTTGAGCCGAAAGCAGACACTTAACCAACTGAGTCACCCAGGCACCACAAAGAGTATCCATCTGTAAGAGCTAGTTCAAGTGCAAGCCCCAAGAAATTCTTATAATTTCTTTGTAAATTACTCCTATAACTTGTATCACACTGTCAATCATTCATGTAAATGACTTATCTACCAGAATTAACATCCCCTCAAGTCAGGAAATCTATAATTAATAGCTCACTACCCACAACTCACATGGTTTCTTTTCCACATTACCAGGTCATTAAATATTAAATCGAATGTGTATTTTTTCTATGGATTTATCTATCCATCCATCTACTACACAAAATTATAAGAATTGTTAAAATTATTAAAATGTGATTTTCTAATTAATTCATAAAAAACAGTATAATACTGGGCTAGCCTTTTCCCACCCTCCACACCCATTTAAAAAAAAATGAAGAAAGGAAAGAAAAGGCAGGAAGGGAGGAAGGAAGGAAGGAGGGAGGGAAGGAAGGAATCAATTTGAGAATTTCATTCACATGAGTGACGTCTGAAATAAATGAGAGCTATTAGTTTCCAGAGAGAAAAAACCATAATTCACTACATGGTATCTGAATTTAAATGTCATCCTGTCACCACTTTCCGAATTATTGCAAATACTCAATGCTACAGAGAATGAATATAAGACTGAAATTTCCGGCATCCTGAGCTGTGTGAGGACGGCTACTGTAAAAGGCAAGGGTACATTACTGGACATGTTCAATGACTGACTTAATGGTTGTTCAAAGAGATAATAATTACCAAATAGAGAACGTGCCCTTCAGTATTCCTTCCAATTATAAAATCTATAATAACCCCCCCCCCCCCAACACAAGAGAAACAAAACTACAGGGAGCTAGACAAACTGAAAAGTCAGGTAAGTCTAAGCCAAGACAATTACATAAATATTAACCAATAGGAGGGTCCTTCAAGAGACACAAAGGTGAATTTTAATTGGAAACACACAGAACTACATAAGGGAGGTCTAAGCATCGAGTGGAAAAAGTTATGGGAAGACAACTACTATACCTAGAGAACGCAGAGTCATCCAGTTACAGGTAAGAACACAAGTATCATCATAGTACTTACTAGCTGTGCAAACTAGGATGAATTCCTTATGCTACCTGGACCTCAGATTTTGGAAGATGGGGTTAATAATATATCTTCTAAGAGCTATTGTGAAGGTGAAATTAGGTAATTCATGTTAAATACTTAGAACAATAATTTGCATAGTAAAGCACACAATCACCTATGTGTATAAGTAGAGGTGAAATAGTAGTATGTTCAATCTTTTTGACCAGAAGTAGGAAATTAAGGTCCAGATGTAGCAGACTGAAAAAAAAAATTTTTTTCTACCTATCTTACCATATATGCTAACTCATTAGCATTATCATTTCGTAAAGGGATAAAGAAAACCAATATACTTTCGATTTACATTAGTATGAAATATAAAGGTCCTTTTAAAAACAGTGAAATATTTTTTTGGTTTGCCAATTTCTATAACTTAAATTTTAAATAATAAATGTAGTGCCTATCTATATTATAATTCCAAACAATGAAAACATGCACCCAATTAAAAAAATACATTACAGGTTGAATTTTGTAAATTCGTTCAGGGAGAATCATTGGTTACTCAGTACAGACAACTTAGAGAAAAGTCTTTAGTGGTTTATGTATGACATCACTACGGAAACAAACTACGCTTTAAAAATATGTTAGTGCTAGATCATTTCATTAAACAAAGAGACAATATTTTCCTGGAGTATGGGTTAGCAGCTGTGTTTTCCATCACTTTCAAATATACTTGATTTTGCCTAATCATTCCTTTTTGCTCCAATTTCTTTAGATGTTCCTCTCTATCAAGGACTTTTTATATTTCATTACAACCAAGAAAAGAGTCTTTTTGAGACTCTCATGACACTGAGTCACAGCAAATTCTAGATTGCTTAGATTATCTCAACACTTTCCAGGGAAAAAAATACCTAGGTTAAAATCAGAGACGTTTTCTCTAAATCTAGATAGATCTCATATTCTTTAATATTCTGTTTTCCTTTTTAAATTTGTTATTTTTTTCCTATATGTAGATACATTCAGCTATACCTGATATTAAATAACTTCAACTTTGACTCTACTCCTTCAGAATTTTAGGACTTTCTTTTCAGCTTCTATTTTATAATTCTTAGTGTGACATAAATTAGAATTGGAACTAAAATAAGTATTCAGAAATGTGAAATGTTTAATATTCCACTACCTTTTCATATCTTGCCTATGTTCACATCCAGGAAAATAGCAACAAACATTAGAGAACAATCTAAATTTCTACAGAATCAATTTGACTATAATGAATCTGGTAGACCAAAGCATGTAAAGACACTAATTCTTTCTGGTGTAATTCAGCTTTTTCCTGGTTGAGACATTGCTTCAACCTCTACACGTTGTGGCAACCATAAAGAGAAGTCAATGTACAATTGTAATCAAAAGTGCCATTTCAAACAAGCACTCTTTAATGAACTTTTTATTCTGAAATACAAAAGGTGATTAAATAAGCATTCTATTTATTTCAGCTTCCAAAAATGATTTAGCGCCTACAATTTGTTTAATGACAAAATGGAAGCTATACCAATCAAAGAGTAAATAGTTTTTGCTCAATAGTGCTATTATCACCATTATAAGATAATGGAGACAGTAAGCATTAAGTGTATATAGATGTTCTGGATGGGAATCATTTCATATGATTTCAAGCAGCAGAGTGTTCAATTACAAATAGATTACATTCTCTTGTGATATAATTCCAAAAAACAGTCTTATGAAATTCAGGACACATATATATAAAGTCCATATATCTATTTTTAATGTAATAACATGAGCAAAAGAAGAAATGAAACTATAATTGATGTATTTTAATTAGAGGATCCCAGCAACTAATTATGGGAGAAGAACCATGATCTTTTCTAATGCATCTTTATTTCTTTGAAAGTTTATTTATTTTTGAGAGAGAGCACACAAGTGACTGGGGAGGGGCAAAGAGAAGGAGGCAGGTAATCCTAGGCAGGCTTGGGGCTGTCAGTGCAGAGCCCAACACAGGGCTCCATCTCACAAACTGTGAGATCATGACCTGAAATCAAGAGTCAGTCAGTCAACTTACTGAGCCACACACAGGGGCCCTCATGTCAATTCTAATTTTCATTCTACTTATTTATTTATAAATTTTGAGATCTGCCTTTTTTCCTGTTTTCATCATAATCTATGTAGCTTTATTTGAATAAAGAAAAAAAGACACTGTTAGTAATTATTATCAGTAGATTAAGATACTGAAAAATTATTTTACAAGCTGATGTTCTCCTCATGTTTATTTTAATGTATGAAACGAAAAAAAAATGATGGGAAAATTTATATCAAAATCATACATGACTACTGACCTCTACATAATAAAGCTGGATAGTTCCTGTGGTGTTCTGATTATCGTTAGGACAAAAATAGATTTCTACAGATTATTGTATTGCAATAACCAGGTCAGATTCTCAAAAGGCAATGAAATGAATACAAATTTCTAGAATGTCAGACCGCCCAGAACTAGACATTTTTATAATAGGATGAAGAACTGTTTGACCTTCAAAATCAAACAATGGCCACTCTGTTCTTTATATTTCTGACTTCCATTATTGTTTCTCATTCTCTTGCTCTTCCTTCCTCTTTTTCTCTCTTCTTTCCTTACCCCTTCCTCTAAGTTTTATAGCATGAAAGGTAATAGGATGCCATCAGTTACTGGATTCAAATTAATTGCCTGTAATCATTCATGGCTTTAGCCTCATGTCCTTTTTCTATGACTTGAACTTTGTCCTTTCACAGAACAAAGATCCCATTTAAAGTAGTCAAAGGCTGGATCTATAGGAAGCCAAATATTTTGACTAAATGATGACTGTATCCAGATATTTGTAAATACTGGAAGGTTCACGGAGGTCCAAAGTTTTAGATGCTGTATTTCAGTGCTTCCTAGATTATTTTTTAAATTTCAAAAACTAAATTATTTCTAAAGCAAAATAGGAGCTAAAATAAAAGTTGGCAACTTTTTGTTGCATTATAAAAATAACAGAAACAAGTACTATTGACAGTCATATGATTTCATACAAAAAAAGAGGCATTTTATTTAATAAAAAGAGCAAGAAGCAGCACACAAAAAGGATAATCCTTGGATACGGATAAATTTATATTGTAGAAAAATTCACCTTATTTTTACTACTTTATTTCACCAAGGACTTATTTTTAAAGACTATTACACAGAAGGGAAGTACCTTTCCACAGACATGTTTGGCAACTGCTTCTCTAAGATAAATTGTGTGAATGGTGAACTCTACTCACAGCATTTCTAGCCAGTGTATTTTGTCATTACATAGATACAGCTAATGTTAGTGGGTATCTACATGCTTTTATTTATTTGGTGATGCTGAGTATATGCTCTCAGTTCACAAAGTTTGGTATGTATTGTTCAAATATACTTAGAAAAATCTATCTTCTAATTTCATTACTAGTAAATACTTGAAATGTGCATCCAATTTTTACATCCTGGTCCGATGGTAACTTTTACATTAACTACTTTCTCCAGTCTATGCCAGATGCCACAACACTCTGTAAAACACAATCCCCCCACCTCTGCCTAGAACATTTCTCCAAGTTCTTCCAACTTATTTATTTATATTTGCCAAGGGTCTGATCTCTAATGTCTCCTAACACATTGAATTTATGGCAGGACTCTCCCTTCTCTTCTCAGGTGCTTCTTATTTGTAGTTGACTTGGATAGACTCCCTAATCAAAGTACAAGGTGCCCACATTTGAGTTTTAGACAAGCAAAGGTCCGTTACCAGCACAAACCCAATTTCTAAGCTTCTAGATGCCACACAATGAACTATATTGTCAGTGAGAGACAATGTATTTTTCCTCAAATATCCTTGTAAAACTCAAGAGCAGGCCTATCTGTGATATTAATCTGTTTTTCACTTTTTACAATGTGAAACATATGTATGGAGAGTTACTTCCTACAGACTAATCTAATTCAACAAGCACATGCCCAGTCTTTATTGTGTATAATACACAGGCATTGGCTAAGAAGTATGTGGACTATAAAGAGTAATAAAATCTTGATGGAAAGACAAATGCCCTCAAAGAAGCAAAAACTAAATGAACAGCATGAAGAATAATAAGAGCTAAGAAAGTTAACAGGAGGGAGAAATTAATGCCTCATGGAAAAGTGGATACTCATTGGAGAAAGAGCTTGGCGATTAATCCTGGCCTTAAAAAAATGTGTAACGTATGACTTTGACCAGCAGGATGAGGTGTGGCAGAGCATTCCATGCACAGGACATGATAATGATCAGAAGACAGAAATAAGGTAAAATATAAGGTACAGTTTTAATTGCCTACTATTGCCAAAAACTGCTAAATGACTTATAGGTATATTCATTAAAAGTTTCATAACAAGTTTATGAGGTGACAGTTCTCAGTCTCATTTTTTCTCAGACAGATATTGGAAATATCCTAGGTCACAGATACTATGTGGTAGAAAGTCAAGATATCCACTCCCATCTGACACTTGGGGCCGGTTCTTTTGGTCTTACCCTATTCTATCTCTAAGAAGGTAGAATCTTTGAGAATGCTAAGAACAGATTATTGAGAAAAAAAATGTAAGTTTGGTTATTTCTTACTATTACATAACTCATCTTAGTTGGTAGTCTCTTAAATCTTTATCTTATTTTCTCTGTACTTGATCTTTTTTTACACAGTAATAACTCCATGGGCAATCTTTTCTACAGGTATTTCTCGGTCACTAGCAGGATTTTGACGTCTTAAATGTCTATCTTCCAAGACAGATTTCCCTCTGAAGACCAAACAAGGGCTTACCAAATACTTCTATGTAGATATTGTACAAACATGTCAGAGTTTGCAGGACTTGAACAGAACTCACTCCCTTTTCTTCATTCCATTACTGACATCATCACCTTTCTGTATGTTTAAAACTAGATGCAGGTATCACTCAATCATGTAACCCAGAGCCTCTTCATCATCCATCGGTCCAATCCATCACTCCACTTTGTTAAACGCTACAATAATTTCTTGTGTATTTTCCTTTGCTTACATCCTCATTGTCAGTGTCATAATTCATTTCCTCATAATTTCTTCCTTTGATTATTATAATTATATTCTAACAGAACTTCCTCCGTAGGTTTACACTAACAAACCATGCTAGTGCTACCTCCAGAATAATTTTCTACAAAACAAGCTGAGAAAAGGGCACTTTTACTCTATCACTTTCCTTTGAATCTCACATGGAAAAAAGAAAAGAATAAGAAAACAGAGAAGAATATTGGTCTTAAATGAAGACAGGAAGTAACCCCAAAGAAACATCAAACCACAAATTAGTAAGAAAACATGTCCAATATAGCAAAAGCATGAAATGTTTCAAGACGGAATGCTGAAATCTGGCATTTACCTTCATATACTCCAGGTAGGATCGAATTAGTAATCAAAAGGTTAATAAATCATAAAAGTTGTATCCTCAAATGCTTAATTACAGAAACAAACTCTAGGAATCCATATGGCTATTATAGGAAAATGTCCATAAAAAGTGAAATTACACCTAAAGTACAAAGGTGGCATTACCACCACCACCACCACCACCACCACCACCACCACCACCATCATCATCACAAGTAACACTTGAATGCAAGGTACTGTTCTAACCACATACATACAGCGGATTACTATATATAAAGTGATCACAGTGCTATATGAGTCTAATTATCTGTAGAAGAAATGGCTAACCATCTATTTAATTAATTATTGAATTTGAGATCTAAAAAAACCTTTAGACTATAAAGTCTGAGTACTTTCATTTACAAAAAAGCATAAATGACTTTACAATGAATAGTTGCAGAGGCCAGGTTTATATTAAATTCTCCCGGCTATAGGGCACCTGGGTGGCTCAGTCGGTTAAGCGTCTGACTTCGGCTCAGGTCACGATCTCACACTCTGTGAGTTCGAGCCCCGTGTCGGGCTCTGGGCTGATGGCTCAGAGCCTGGAGCCTGCTTCGGATTCTGTGTCTCCCTCTCTCTCTGCCCCTCCCCCATTCATGCTCTGTCTCTGTCTCAAAAATAAATAAAAACGTTAAAAAAAATTAAAAAAAAAATTCTCCTGGCTCTTAGTTTAATGTTCTTTCTAAATAAATCTCTAGAAAACTCTCAAGACTTTAATTTTCTCCTAATTTTTTTCTGCCTGATCTTTGATAAGTTTTTGTACAAGTATCTGCTCAAAAAATAAAAGCTGCTAATGATTTATGAGGAAAAAAACCCTAATATAAGATACTAATGTTTACTTCTTCTTGGAAAAAAATGAATTTAAATATCATTATTACATAAAGCAACTAAATGTTTTAATGTGACTAAAAGTGATTAATACAACCCTGTATTACAATTGATCACTTATTTCTGTGCAAGATGATTAGTCAGTAAAAGTCTCCAATTAAAGTATAGATCTTTCTTTTATAATAATTCACACTGGTTTAATTTAGTGCATTGAGTGATAGGCTAGTAATCCAGAGATCGAAACTCTGTTTTTGATTCTGTCTTTATGTCTTAATTATTTATGAGGCTCCTCTACAGGCAGGTTTCTATTACCAGTAAATGTTCATTAAATGCCTATGAGTAGCAAGAATTGTATTATCATTAACAAAGTTAAAGAAAACAAAAAAGAAGCCTATCTAAAGAATACACCTGAAAGTCTGATTTATCAGACAGTTCTGGTCAATCATTTACACATACCATAGCATATATTTCAGTGTGTTCTTGAAATAGCTGTCATATTCCAAATGGCTATAAGAAAGCAAATGTTTTCTAATATTTATACACTATATACTTTAATTTTCCAGTAACAAAACTGTGGACAATATTCACATATGGAGAATTAAATAGCTATAAACCACTTATTACATGTTATCTTTTATATATACCCACTGTAAGAATTTTTTAAAAACTGCTTAAGAATTTCTATGAATTTTTCTAATGTTGAGAAAATGAGCTTTTACTTAAGAAAGAAAATGAGTATTTCATCCGTATTTTTCCATCATTTCCACTCCATGATATGCTTATGGGAGGAAAGAAACCTTCCTTATTCACTGACAAGAACTAATACATTGAAGTGTGACCATTCCAGAGAACATATTTACTTTAGTGTTCATGAGTGTCCCTTTTTGACTGAGGTAAGAATCTATTTCTTAGAGTTGGAAGAGAGAGAAGGTCACAAGAAAGTCCAGGAGATCATATGGCCACTCTCAAGGATCAATCCAGTAACCGAATCAGAGGAGCATGTCTGTGTGGCTGGGGATAGGAATTACCTAAAACTTAGATTCTGTGGACAAAAGATATTTACTACATGTTTATCAAATGAATGAGTAGATGAATTTCTGATTAGGTGGATAAAATGAACGTGTTTATGAGTGTACAACAGGGTATGTGGGTTAGATTACCCATATCTTATCCTGCTCCCCTTATTCCTCTAGTCTTTTCATTCTCCAAATTGCATGGTGTCTGGGTGTCACAAACAAACGCAATTTGAGTTTGTCAGTTAAAGTAGAAGTTGGTTCACCTGAGAGCTTATTTTATTGTCTTTTGAGGGGGATATAGGGAATAGGGAGAGCATTCATATGGCATACCTAGGCATGTCCCACTGCTTTAACCAGAATAGATACATTTTGATTATGAAGGCTTCTGGCTTGCCCATAAAAGGATTCTGTTTGAATCATATTTCCTGCAGAGGGGTGGAAGAGAGATGGAAGAGGAGGGTGTTTGTTGAAAACCAATGAACTCAAAAGATCTCTAGATGAAACCATACAATATGTTCTGAGTCTATTCTGATCTTAGTGACAATAATAATCCTATTAATGATGACACATTATGTTTCCCCTAATAATGTGTTCAATTTTGGAGTGGGCACATTTCAGAAATTATTAATCAAAAGAAGTCAGATGCTTTAATGAAGTAGGTTTATAAGATTTCACTGACATTCTATAATTTTTCCATATACACAAATAAAAGGGGGGATTGACTATTACATAGATAATTTGGGCAAATTAAGTTTTCCTGTATTCTACACTGCCCAAATATTTTCTTTTTTTTTACAAAAATTATCTCACGGTATTAGTTCTAAAATTTACTTTGTACAGAAAGAAATAATTTAAAAAAATTTATCTTATATAGAAAATGAGACAAGTTAAAATTGTTCAATTTTATTTTCTAAACACATTCTGCTATAAGTGTATTCTAAGACTGCGTCATGTTTTGGAATATTTGGAGATTAAAATTAAAGATAATGTGAGCCAGGATTGATTTAAGAGCCCTGAGGACAATTCAGTGATTCCCTAGAATGAAACTAAGAATCCAGCATGTTTATTGAAAATCCTTGCTTTCCCAGGGCTCATTAAAATCAAGCTGCATCTCTGGGCTGAACAGGAGGACAACAGACAACAGACATTCAACATTCAACATTCAACATTCTCTGGACCAATGCAGGGCACACAGACATTTATCCCCCCTAGAACAAAAGTCTAACTCAGAACCCGATTTATCTCTTTTAGAATGGGCAAAAAAAACAGCATCAGTCAATTTCTTATTAAACTTGCTTCTACACTTCATCAAAAACATTACCATTTCCCTTTCATAAAACAACAAAAACCAAACCAAAACACTAATAAAAATTTTAAAATAAATGATAAATAATAAACGTTGTTTAAAGTGACATATGATCTCCTTTTAATCCCTGCCTTAACACACATTCAAAATGAGACTTCTCCATTAGTTTGAATACAGAGAATGGGAAAATTTGCCTCAAGACACAGGGAGAGAAAGTGTTATTAGTGCTATTAAGTTCTAATGAAACCCTCACAGCAGTTCTATGTGAGCATGAAAGAGTCATAGGACATTATCTAAGGTCCCCAATTTCTGAATTCTTACCTTTTCCTGTTACTTGTTTCTTTTGCATGTAAATAGTTAAAAGATTATCTCTGCCAATCATTTCTTTATAATATTACTGTTACTACTAAGTTTTGGATTAAATAATTGACAATTATTTTCTATCTTTAAAATTAGAATATTTCTTCAAATACAGGTATTTTTTTTTTAATTTCTCTTCAAATCAATAAATTGTTAGAAAAATAGGAACCTATGTACTCCCACCTCAGAAAACTTGCTTTAGAAGGTCTTATATTTTGCTGTGTTCCAAAGTGGCAAAACATTTTTCATAACATTTCCAAGATTTTAAATATTTCTTTTAATTTTTTATTTCCTTGTAAGGCAATTATCTAAAACAGGCATTTGTTTCTTGTTAGGCTAAATGCCACTCCTGGTAAGACTCAAAAAGTGGTAAAAACCAGAATTACAAAATCAAGGAAAAACTTTCTAGTTTTCTCAATTATAACTGTTGTTTTATCATTTCTAAGTACTCAAAGGGAAGAAATTCTACTTTAAAAACTCAAGAAAGTAGTTTAAAAGTTCATAGCTGAGTTTGTTTGATGAACTTAATGACTTCCACCTCATTTAGGAAATCAGAATCTAAAAAATGTTACACTCAACTCTCTTGATAGGCTCTGGAGTTTATCAGCCCTGCTTTGCCACTTCATTAGCTGTCAAGAACCAGTAAGTGATATTGCTATGAAAGTCTTGATTCAGGTAGTTGAGAATGCTCTTATTGCAAAAGTACCAATTATCAACAGAAGCGAAATCAAAAGACGGTCTATCAGGAAAGACACATCATCCACATACATACAGTTGGTTATCATCTTTGTAGACATCAAAGAAAAGGAGAGCTTTTGAACTATCAGTAGTTGATTTGTAACATTCAGAAAAAATACACACATTGATTTAATATACACTGCAGCAGAGTTATCACTGACCTTGGAACTCTTACCTTATAATCATGTGAGGGCAACAAAATAGGGATACAAATGCATATTTTCTTACCGAAGGATAAATGCATAAAAGATAAAAATACGCACTTTTTAATTTCTATGCTTAAATGGATGCTTATACTTGGTCTTACACTATTTTTGTGGCCAATCTTTTACTAAATATATTTCTGTTTTGTTAAGTAAGCAATTCCACAATGAGCTTTCCCTTTAATGCACATATACTATTTGGGGTTCAAAATACTACCTTAGTGAAATTTAATTTTAATTATAGAGAATTTTATTTCCTCCCTACCTTCTACAGTTGCTAAACTGGAAAAGCATACACAATCTTGAATATTCCAAACAAAAGTTAGAACATATTTTCTGTGACATTTACATGTCATTAGTTATACATCAAGAACTACTGAAGTTATCTCTTTGCCCAATGAAAGCAAACATACATATTAATGAATGAAGGATCCTATACTGGTGTGTTCCATAAAATACTAATTTCCTCTGATGCTCCATGGAATAAAGTATTCCATGAGAAGCTGGAATGTGGGAGAATACTGCATATATTATACTTCAAATTAAGACCTTAAAAGACTTTTGGAGGTCTAGCTGTGGGTACATTTACATAAGGAAACTACTAAACCTGATGTTTCCCAACCTTGTATGATATATTTTTTTTTAATGTAAAAGCACTCCTACTTTCAAGAAATAGTCAGGGAGATACTACCATATTAATAGAAGACTGATTACTAAAAATGCTACTTATTGATAAATACTAGGATATTAAACGGAGAAAATAGTTTGGTTGGAATAATTTTTAAATGATAGACATTTTCCAGGCTAATTGTTCTGAAAAGTGAATGCAGACCAATTCCTTTCTTTGTGCTGTCATCTTGCCTTCAATTCCTGTATATTTTTGGAGGGTAACAGTATTGTAATAATGACATCCCATGTTTTTGGTAGATTCCTTCATCTGATTTTAACTTATTTTTAATATAAGGTAAACAGAAACCAAAAAAGATTAGGAAATTGGTGTAACAAATATTTAATATCTAATTCAGCTAATGATTATTAGGCATTGTCTGAAAAAAAAATAGGACAGTTTCCTAGAATTGCAATCATATGTCTAGAAATGAAAAGTAAAACAAAAGTCACTTTATGTTTTGTATGAGTTTCAAAAGAGTGCTTGGTTTTTGTTTTTTTCTCTTTTTGGTTTTAAAATGTATCTGTATCTGTACAGTTTTGACCAAGACTTTCTTGTAAAATGGCATATAGTTTAACTATTGTATATATTGTAACATATATCAGATATATGCACATAGCTATATCATTACCCTGATATATATACAGGACTTAGGACTGACAGGTGTCCGTCTGTCCTGGTGAGAATAGGGGGGCCTTCCCAGAGCTGGCCCAGCGAAGGAGGGCACCCGGTCCTGTGTGTTGAGCCTGGCTGGGGCTTTATGGCAGTTGACAAGACTGTAGCACAGTCCTGTGTGCTGGCCATCAGCTTGTGCCCCTGTCACACGATGTTTTGCTAAGCAAGCAGAACCAGTCTTGACTAAGCATTCAGATGGGAGAGGACAACTTCTTAGCACACTTGCGGCCATTCCTCCCTCCTGCACCCTTGGCTGACATGGCTAATTAATCACTGCATTCAGAATGCTCCCGCCAGCCAAGCTGGCAGGCCCTTCTCAAGGATGAGGAGCCTTGCTGCCAGCCTACTGGGGAAAGTAAGCCTTGTGAACAATGATCAGAAAGGCAGACCCCAATACTAAGAGAACACCCAGGTCTCAAAGTCAAGCAGTGGCCCAGTGAGGCCTAGAACTCACATCTGGGGCGCAATTCACTGCCCCGCTCTTGGTACCGCCCCTTTTACACCTGCACCAAATTCTGGAACTCCTCTACTCCCTAATCATGCATCTGGGAGTGCTGGCTGGCTACCTTGAAATACTCCTTAAACACAGCGTTGTCCCTGGCACGGGAAGGAGTTGGTGTAGAAAAACCTCCAGCAAAGCCTGCTCAGGGAGCAGCTTCTAAATCCCAAGTGGCTTTTTGAGCACCTGCTGTATGTCCCAAGCTGGTTTATCTACAGCTGGGCCTACGGGCAACCTGATTCCCTCTGCTGTGCAGTGGCTTTATTGTTCCTGTGACTCCTGAGTCCACCAGGCCAGCTCCCAGAACTGAGGGTGCAGGGAAACCGGGCACGAGCACCCACACCCCTCCCCCCACGGGCCCCGGGGCGGGGAGCGTGAATTACCTACCCGCGTACAGCCTGGCTCTCTCTGACTGGCGCTGTAGGAAACATCCATTACGGAGCTAATACTGGGGGATGGGCGGTGTTTTGGGTTTTAAAAAGTATCCCTTTTTAAAATGATAAATAATATACCCTTGTAAACATATTAAAATAATAAGGCAGACCAGCATTTAACGGAAGTGCAGGGTGAGCCAGGCGAGACGTAAGCGGACTCAGAAAAGTCTCCGGGAACAGAGGACCGGAGCCCAACTCCGCCAAGGAGCCGGAACATTCTGCCCAGAGAAAGCCAGATCTCGCGAGATCTCTGCAGTTCTACGCGGGCTGACAGGGGCAAAAAAAACCCTGAATGTTTACTTTTTTTTAAGTGAACATAACGGTCGGAAATGTTTAGTCGCCTAAGGAAAAGGCCTCAAAGTACATAAGTAAAAATCGATGGAACTACACAGAGAGGCAAATCTACCGTTATATTCAGAGATCTCAACAATCGTCTTCAAATAATTGGCCGACCACCCTTCCAAGTATATATGTATATAGTAAAGGTACAGAAAGGATACAGATTATCAACCTTCTTGACTTCGTTGACATTTGTAAAATACCTGCAATAAACAAGAATACAATATACAGCCATTTCAAGTAAACATGAAACCCAGATAGCTCATATTCTAGGCCATAAAGTAAGTCTCAATAAATGTAAATAATTCAAGTCATAAAGTATGTACTCTGACTGCAATGTATTTTTTTCCCGTTATTGATTTATGTCAAGGAAAATTATATTTTCATGCTGAAATAGCATGTCTGAAATGCTTGAGTCCAAATGTCCACCTCTCTTTGAGACTTGTGGAATCCTTAAAAATGACAGTAGCTAGTTTAATTCCATTTGTGTGCAAGACATTACATTTTACTAAAGCAGCTGTTTTTCATGGACTATGTCCAGGTTTCTCCTCAGGATATAAACTAGTGACCTCATACTTCCAACTCAAGACCTATCTATCAACACTCTTTCCCATGCAAGATTTTCATTATGCAGGATTCCTCCTATGGTTGGATCAGCATATCCAGGACTACATAAAATAGTGTCTCTTTTAATTAGACTCAAATGTGCTCAAGTCCCATTAGGTTTTCATAGATTTTTTTTAAGTTACTCCAAAGTTTCTGGGAGAATTTGAATGTATTTTAGCTTTCATCAACTCTATACCTTCCTAGTCTATAGCTTCTATATTTTAAGAAGTTGATGTGCTTTGGGCAGGTGTGCCTCCTTCTTTCCAAATAACTTGACAAAAACACTTGACCTCAAATAGGCCATCTTTTGCAGTTGGGGAATTTCTCTTGGGTAGATGAGAAATTGTGTCAACTTGTATCAAATATGCCCTTAAGAAGTTACCAAATGCAGTTCTCAGCTTTAACACTTCCTTCTTCTGTATGCTCATTAGCTTATTTTAATTATGCAGGGAGAATGAAAATGATTGAAGTCAAAATGTTTTAAATATATTTCTACTCTAAAATACCCAAGAAAAGTTTTAAAAGTGTGCATTCTATTTGATGATGAGATCTGAGATTTAAAGTTATATTGTTAACATTTGCCTTACATTTAAACAGAAAAATATAATTACTTTCAAATATATCCAGTTTAACTGTAGGGTTAAGGAAGATTCTGAAAGCTCAGTTTTTGTTCTGCATATCATATTAAATCTACATCTGATTTATGATGGAGCTACTGGCAAGAGTCTATGACTTTTTTTTGCCTCTGTAACTCTACATGTAAAATACCTGCTCCTAAATATTTCTTAGGCTAACTTAAAAAGAAAAAGAATGATGTAATGTCTAAATATCTTTAACGTCTTTTCTTCCTGAAGATGTTATAATGATTCCAACTTTTTAAGGCTTCTAGACAATTTCTTTCCAACTGGAATTTTATAAATTACAACAAGACCTTTTATTGTGGGTTTTTGTTCACTTTTTTCATATCATCCTCTAGAATCAATGGTTACCAGTATTTATAGGATACATCAGGGGGGAAAAAAAGAAATAATGGGGTTTATACATCTTTACGTGACCAAAGTATCATGACTCCTGAATTATTTGGATTCAATTTAATTTTAAAGTCTCCATCTGTAAGCCTTATAGCAGAAAAGTGCTCTTTCCAAACTTTCCCTCCTACAGGTAATCACAAACCCCGTAAATGTGACCTTTAAATGCTATTGTTAAGAAAATAATAAAAATACAAGAAATGCTATTGTTAGAGCTATGATAGCATCCCTGGGTCACTCTATGCCTTAAAAGTATTTACAAAATAACTTCTTAAAAAAACACTATTTAGATCAATGTTGCATAACTGAGCGAGCCACAGGAAAGGATAGTTTTATTACTTCGCTTAGTATTTATTGCCTGAATTGTCTGTGAAGGGATTATTTGTAAAATACACATTCCAATCCTACGTATGTGGCATGTTTCTGTGGGAAAGTTTGTGTGCATATAAGTCTGTATACAGTGAAGATACACATGTCAAAAAGACATGAAATGTATGTGGGAATATTATGTTTTTCACCAGCTGTGTGTTACAGCCATAGGATTTCTTCCTTATATATTTATTTGAATGAAAGTCATAGTCCTCCATCCTGACCCATAAAATGTTAATCCTTTCAAGAACGTCTCAATTTCTTTTGTTAAAGGACTCTGTATAACAATATCAAGACCAAATCCTTACTTGGAGCTAACCTTTTCACCTAAAGGTGGATAACCAGACTTGAAATGTTCAATCTGTATGCCAGCACTGACTTACAGCACACGTATAGAATCCTTTGTTTAAATTCTCCCCAAATTAGCAATCAGCATTGTAATTTTCAAGCTTGGTATATACTGAGTAAGTGAGTGAATGTTCTATGCAATTTTAACATTATCTGGAATATTTGCATAGGCAAAAATGTACTCTTTTGAATGGCATGAGAAGGGCTGCTAATCAAAATTCCTTTGAGTATGAAAATCTATTTTTCCTTCACACTGGTATTGCTACTTCTCCAAAATCCTTATAATGAAATTTTACAATTTGTACGTTTACTTTCAAAAATGAAGGTTAAACCAATAGCTATTAACTTTTTTCCATACTGGAAAATGTCTACATCCCATGAAATATCATACTTTATCATTGAAAGATGAATAACATCTGTAGGGATCTCAAAAGGTCTTGAGTTCAGAACCTGTTGAATGCTAATTTGAGACTTTGTGTACAGTTTGCTGATGACTACACACTGACTAATACCCAGCAAGGTTAAGGGGACTCTGTAGAGTGGATCTGCTAGCAAAAAGTCAAAAGGTACATTTTGCATGCTGACTTACTTTAATGGAGTTTGTGCGTGTGTGTGTGTGTGTGTGTGTGTGTGTGTAAAAGTAGCACTAGCCATCTTTTCTGAAGAACCAGAGCACATAGGTAGTTCAAGCAACTTTAATATTCTGCCTGAGGGAATCTTTGAGACTTTCACTATAGGAAAATTGAGAGAAAAGTGCACAGTTGTTGCAATTACCCAAATTTAGTAAGTCACAGTCAATGCTACCCTTAAAGTTCATCTCAAACTCACAGATACCTTTCAATTGCTACCACTAACAATCCAGTTCAAGACACTATCCTCTTACTTGGACTCATGCAACATAACTAAATAAATTCAACTACACCATTCAGTGCCCTGGACACAGAATAATCAGGGGGATCTTCTTAAAATACTACCATATGATGGAACTCCTCTTCTTGAGTCCAGATGATAGGGCCAGTATCTTATTAATTCTCATCATCTTCAGCCTACTTAGATCTATAGTTCTGTTATGTCTAAGGTCACTCAAAAATTTTATGGTCTAATTCTTAAAGCTGGCCTCTGTAAGAGTTTGTAATTTCATAAGCAAGCCTCATTTGACTTGCTGGATCTGGTAAGCAATGATTTTTTGCATTATTATTAACTCAAAATATTTTGCTTTTTTAATTTTTTCCCCAAAGGACAGGAAGTTTTGCCCAATTTCCCCTTTTTACAAAAACTCACTGAAACAATCTGCCACTGGGCATAGTGAATAGCCACTTGAAATTGTTTACCGAGGTTTTAAAGGTCCAAGAGTCAGAGAATTCTAACTGATCTTTTAGTGCTTGATACAGTTGTGGTGATGTTAAAGAATTGTTTCTACACCCATGGAAGTACCCAGTCCTTTCAAAATTGCTAAACCTTACAAGGACAACAACAACAACAGATGATAATAATAATAAGTAACAAATAAAAAAGAACTCACCTCTTTCAGACTACTTTTTTCATTTTATGGTAATTTAAAAGAAATAGGGTGGGTTTTTTTTTTGAGGGGGGAAGCACTCATCTTTACAAATGTATTTTTCCCTAAGAAATATTACACATAAATCCTATTAAATAGTGAAACATTTTGGATGCACAACTCCTACATAAAGCTCTATCAGTCTCTCCTTGCTGTATTTCCAAGAGAGCTGACATAGTAATTGTGGGGGAAATAAAATTAGAACACCACCTCCTCACACCAGTTAGAGAAAAGCATTCAACATTAAGGCAATTTGCAGTTGGAGAAGTGTGTTACTTAGTGATACTATAATTCAATGACAGAATAAACTGTCAAAAAATACAGTTAGGCTTTTTTAGCTCTTGATGCATTCTAAGCATTAATGGTTCTAGTAACGTGAGGACTGAAAATACCCAGGTTTAACCACTAGCTTCAGGTAATTACTTATATACAAGCTGGGTGTGGACAACTGTGTTCCAATGGGCTCAGTATTTTGAGTTTCATATTTTGGACATTTTGCTGTTAGAAAGCCAGAAAAGAAACACTGAAACGTAGGGAACAAAAGTCCCACAGTAGAAAGCATCAATTTTCACACTAGAAGGAATAAAAAGAGGCATAAAGATCCTAAATTGATCCTCAAGATATGACTGATTCTTGACCTATATTTATTTCTGAAATAATTTATGGCTTTTGAAACCACAAAAGATAGCTGCGAGATCTTAATAAAATCTGAGGTACTGTAACCTTACAGTAAAAGTATATTCTTAAGGATTATAGTGATGCCACATTTATTCCCACTAACAAAACTGCACCAAATATTGGTATTGAAATATTTTTACTGTAGACCATTTTGTGGAGTAAAAGAAAAATGAGTATTTATTTAGTTCTACCTTACACCAGGTGCCCTCACACCTTTTATATATGTTATCCTTACAAGGACTTTATGAGGTAGGTAGAGTTATTCCAATTTACAGATCGGAGGAACAGCAGTCAAAGAGGTAAAGAAACATGAGTAGGACCTCAGAGCTAGCAAGTGTCAAAGCTATCTGAGTTTAAAGTCAGCACAGGCCCCATTCTGCTTGCTCCAACAGAACTATTCACCAGAATTGAGACAAAGGGTTGTCCTTTGGCATGAGTAGAAGAGAATGCTTTTTATAGATGTACTTTCAAAATCAATTCAGAGATTAACATGTGAACACACAACCTTTACACTACAAACACTGCCTATAGCACAAATCACCCCAAGCACACTCATGGGACACCAGGAGTTCTGGCTCCTCTACGTTAGGAAAACCAATGTTAGAAGGTTTTTACTTTGTTAAACTATGAAAGTAGCTGGCAAGTGCAGGAAATAGGTGGTTTGAAGCGATGTATGAAATGATTTCATTGTATACTGTGTATTTTTTTTCTGCTTTGGAGGGTGTAGAAATACCTTGATTTATGGGAAGAATGGCTAGATCTCTATGCTTTGACTTTGGAACTAGTACAGAAAAATTGGAGGACAAGTGTGCTCATTCATATGTAAAATACTTTTGCATATTGACTTCAGATCAAAAGCAAATAGATATTTAAAATTCCGACAAACCAATTGTCAGGGAGAGGATATGAATGTATTCTGTTTCTTAAATATCTGGGAAGAATTAATATTTAAATTTACTTGATGCTGTTGATACTTCATTTTCGAGCACATTGATAGAAGCTTATCATTAAAAATAGCAACAATATATTCAAAAACTGCTTGGCTCCGTAGTAATTTTAATCCCGACCCCAATTCCATCTGGAGAGTGTAGCCTGCTTAAGTATACAGTATTTAACATAGGGTCTTATTGGATTTACTCGGAATAAAATATTTATATTTTGAGTTTCAGGTTACTGAAAGAGCAAGAATATTCAGCTTCATGTAATTCCTACTAAATACTATACACATAATATTTTAGTGACTTTTGTGTATGTTATGGTGCAGAAGCTCCTGTGTATACAAAGTTTGCTCTAAAATGTCATTTATTAAGTCCATTTTTTTCTAGTAAAAAGAGTCAACATAGAAACAATTACATGCTTACCCTACATGAGTGACCAGTAGAGTTAATTTCATATGTACACATTAGTACAGTTCTCCAAATGTAGATGTGGGGAGGAAAATAAAGCTGAGTACCCAGCTGGAGCCAAATAGGAGATCCAGACTTGGCTCAATTTCAGGAACTGGGGACTTCTCATTTGTTTTAGGAACTGGGAAGAGGGGGACAAGAAAGAAATTTCTTAACAAATTCAGGGATAAAAATTGGGGGAGAGCAAGTTGTCATTCACTTTGTCTTTTGGCCAAAATTACAGGTAGAAGCTTTACTCCTTCCATAGCAGACTGTTAGACTGGGAGGGAACCATTACTTCCAATTCACCGACAAACAACCAAAGAGCTTGGTACACCTCAAGATCTTAGAGGTAATGCCCTGCTGAAGACTTCCAGAAAAGGTCTCACTACTTGGTGGCTTAGCAAAGCTGTGGCTGTGTTACCTAGTTCTCTAAGGCCCAAGGAGAATGGAGGTGTAGAGCTAAGTAATAGCATCATTTGGTTGATAGCTCATGCTAGCTGAATTAGATTTGCTATTGAAAACGCAATGAGACAGCCTCTGGGAACTCCCATAAATACTTAGGAAGAGAGCTGCTACACGGAGTCTGAGACCTTGCATTAGGACCTGTATACCAAAGAAAATACAAGTATACCAAGAAAAATACAAGTGATTCATTCATGTAATTGCTGGTAATTCCTTTAGGAACTCAAGTCCCAAGTACTCTGCAAGGACCATTAAAATTTATTTTCTAGGTAAGCAAAGAAGGAATATTAGTGACAAAGTAACTCGTCAAAGACCACACAAGTTATTGGAGCTGTATTTTAATCCTAAATTGTTGATTCCAAAATCCAAGCTTTTTTCCAGGATTCATATGCTTTGTACATAATTATCTTCATCCTATAAATTATACTTACTTATAGGAATAAACTTAAAGTTTCAAGTTTTATATGTATGTGTGTGTGTTCTATATGTTATATATATGTAATATATACATGTTATATATATGTATTTATTTATGTTATATATATGTTACTTATATTTGTTATATATGTATACCTTTTTTGTAAGGCTCGGTTAAAGAACCAATACAGGGAGTAGATGGTGAGAGGAAATACATAACAAAGCCCCCAAAATCTAACTGTCCTTATTCTATATAAGTGAGTATTTTGGGAAATTTTTTCAGAAATGGCAAAGTTAAAATGATAAACAGTGGTGACACCAACTTCAGTTTAATAATGTTGAACATTCGAGTATCAGAGATGCATAGAAATACTTTGAACAAAATATCTTCATAAAGTACAATGGGAAAACAGCATAATCCCTCAATTAACGTATTGAATGAAGTTTAGGAACGATTTCTTGTAATTCTGTTTATGCCCTAACTCACTGATAAATTCATTGCCATGATTTATTCCGAATTATTAGTAAAATAGAAAGATTTTTTGTGACAAAATTCCTGGAATAAATCTGATAATTTTACCTCCAGAACTTCTTATACAATTATGAAAATTAAGACTGTATTTAGATAACACTCTTATGGCTGAATAAACATTTCTCTTTTGTGTTTGGGCTTCTACCTATACCTAAGAAAGGATACTCTTGTCGATTTGCTGGTAACAAATCTAAATTACTTTTGCGGTATTTGTTTATTCAGAAAATGGTTATTGACTGTGCACTATATGACAAGCATTGTTCTCTGCATTGGGGAGAATGCATACGAATCCTGGAAAAAAGCTTGGATTTTGGAATCAACAGTTTAGGGTTAAAATGCAGCTCTAACAACTTGTGTGGTCTTTGAAAAGTTACTTTATCACTAATGAAATAGAGAATGCCTGATAACTATGACTGCTTCAACCTATGCCATTTTTATCTTAGACCAAACACTTTTATATCAGCACAGCTGGTCCTAGTAATAACCCTAAGAGGTATATTCTATTATTACTATTCCTAATTTATGGTGAGAAAATTTATTAAGAAACCTATACATGGTAAATAGCTCAAGAACATAATATGGGCAGCTTGGCTTAACAATCTTTGCTCATGGTTATTATGCAGCACTTCCCTTCATGCTTTGAAACAATAAATCCAGTAAACAGCTCTTAATATTTAAAACATTTCTTATGCCCATGATATTAGGCCCAGGTGACACAGAATCTTCATTTTAATATATGTTCAACACATAATTGTATCAAGTCTCCGATTTAGACTTTATTTATTTATTTAAGACTATATAGTAAACATGAGCATATGTGATACTGGATTGTATAAAATATGGAAAGTAAAAAGGGGTAAGACAAGATACATAAGTAACAGCAAAGTTGAGTTAATCATGGACAATGTATTGTGTGATCTTTTTCCTCTCTATTTTGTTTATTCCCGCTTCCCCAATGCAGAGAACAATGCTTATCACATAGTGCATACTCAATAACTATTTGCCGAATAAACAAATACTGCCAAAGTAATTTAGATTTTCTGGATTGTGGCTGTGACTGGCAGAGCAGAATGATGGGATAATCAAAGACAGGCAGATTTACAAATGTAAGACATCTTCTAAGATGTGGTAGGAAGATGAAGGGAAATTACTGAGTGGGGGAAAAAAATAGAAGGGGAGGAAACCTCTTCAGGATTTTGCCCCAACAAGGACGTATATGGTCCTCAAGATACCTATGGGCCATGTGGCCAGGGTCTCCAGGTGGCAGCTGAATATGGATTGAAGCCATCAAAACTCTGAGTGTGCACCACATCCATGGCATCCCTCTGAATAAAAGACAGTAGTTTGCTTCCATGCTTTATATCATGCAACCACAATTTAATGGATGAGAGATGTCTGCCTGAGCCAAAGTCTACGCTCTGTATGTCTCTGACATGGTCTGGCATAATAACTCTTTCCAGTAGAAATATTTCGTTATTGAATCCTAACTGAAAAGATTAAATTTACTCTCACAGGGATTTTTAACTCCAGAGACATGGAGAATTGAATATGGCAAGCAACCAGACACAGAGGGAAGGTTGTAAGAAGAACCCAAGACAATAAAAGTCATGAAAAGGCAGAAACTATGAGGTGGAGAGTAGAATACATACAATTTGAAGGCGGTGTTAATAGAATAAGACAGGGAGAAATGATAATCTTCTGGCACAAATTTTTCTACATCATTTAGATGCAGAAGGTTTGAGAATTCCCAGTGTCTTCATTTCCTAGTTCAAGCTTCACCTCACTCCAAGAGATTAAAAGAAAAGTTACTATAATACCCATTTCTAAATGCACATGCAAGAAACAAACAAAATAGAACTATCAATACTGAGACTATTTGTTGAAATGGCTTCCTTTTGAAAAGCATTTCAATAATGATTGTAATTTTGAAGCAGAAAATGAAATAGAAAAGTGGGCTGCAAGCTAAATCAACAAATGATTGCTATAAATTATTAGAAAAAAATAGGTGACAGGGTCCAGCTGTTTTTGTTTGACCATATTTACTGTCTTAATACCCATAGATGATACAGCCATATCTCATTCAGTAAGTGAAATACTACCTAATAGAAAAAAAGGCAACATGGTTTAAAGTCAAGGATAATTCTATGTAAGCTCAAAAAAAATTCTGGAATTCTATGTTCCAGGCTGATGTTTAATTAGAAAACATTGCTTCTGAAAAAGAAAAGGAAAGATAAACAAAGAAGTAGTAAGTCAAAATAATGTGTCTCCTGGATTGTTTTTCCTTACATTCAAATGACTCTTACAAAAATTCAAACTAAATTAATGTGCATATCCCTCGCTTTTGACTAATTTAGTGCATGGTGTATTTACAAACTCACTTGTTCCGTTTGCAGCCCCCATACTGGCACAGATATCTATGTTCTATTGCTTTGATTTCTAACGCTTAAAACAGCAAAGCTTTTGTGGTGTCAGCTGCTTTCATTAATAAAGACAATGACAATATTACAAATACACCAAGGATTAAAAGGAAGAAACTTTCTACAAATGTATCTGGCAGAAGAAATAAATGTATGCCTCAAAGAAGAGCATCACATTTTTCTAAACCTGGAAGAAAATGAATGATGGCTATCTCATTATGGAAATGATGTCAATTTATACCATTTCATGTACAAGTTAGATGGTTAATAAAATAGAATCTTATTTCATAATTTGGTGGAGCCGACTGGGATACTAACATAATACCTACAAGTTCACAACACATATGAGTCTTTCTGCCATTTGAGTTAATCTTTTAATATACATTTTCACGATTACTTCATTATCTAACTTTATCAGATAATGATTTAAACTTATTTTCTATTTGGTTATAATATATAGCTTTATTTTCCTGAGGGTTCAAGCTTGTATCGAACTATGTACTACCTGAACAGTGATCTCAAACCTGACAAGCTTTAAAAAGAGTTGATGCTAATATAATTAATCCTGAGTAGAAAACAGGTGTCACTATTTTATTTTTTTCTCAATCTCACCAGGTGATTTTAATATATACTCAGTGTTGAGAACTCTACATTGTCCCCCAATTCATTAAGTATTATGATAAAAATAATGTCTATTATAAATTGTAAGGAACATTCCTGATATATAAAAAACACTTCTCAGTATAGAGAAGAAAATAGGGGCATTAAGTTTCTTCATCACTTACTTTATCTGTAAAAACGATGGAGCATTGTAAAATATTCAAACAACTTTATGTGGATGCAAGCCCTGGGCCCTATCTCTGCCACAAATCCTCAAGAATAAAAACAATGAATTATCTAGGGCCTCAATTTTATAATGAATAAAATTAGTGAGTTGGCCTACTGGACATGTAATAGCACTGGTTGATCATTTTAAAATTTGGGCATCATAGGGGCACCTGGGTGGCTCCATGCATCCAACTCTTGATTTCGGCTCAGGTCATGATCTCATGGTTCGTGGGTTTGAGACCTGCATTGGACTCCGCACGGACAGTGTGGGACTTGTTTAGGATTCCCTCTCTCTCCCTCTCTCGGCCCCTCTCCCACTTGTTCTCTATCTCTCCAAAACAAATAAACATGAAAAGCATTTTTAAGTTTGGGCTTTAGAGATAATCATTATATTTATGTATCTATATAAATGCTCTTTATTATAAACCTTGCTTACTGAATAAAATGTAAGTGGTAGTGAAGGATTTTAAAATTAATTTTAATGAGTTTATTGTTTTCTTTAAATAGAAATTATTATAATTTTATTCTTTAGATATTAGAACTAAAATTCATAAACAAAAAGACACTTTTTTCAGAATTTTCTTCTTTGCTCTAAAAAACAAAATTCTACCTTTTTACTGTTAGGTCACAATGAACAGCCTATAATTAATCAGTCACAGAAAAAATGACATTTTCTTGGGTAGAATATAAAATAATGTGATCACAGAGTGTAATGTTGTTATTAATGCATGTAATAAAGATGAAATCAATTTTAAAAATAGGATGCTATTTGTTAAAACTGACCACAACTGGTAACAATTCCTTTGTATGAATCTTCAAAGCTTTTTAGTAGAGAAGATATCACTTGTCTTATTAAAGAGCTTCATAGTTAACAGATATTAAGACCTAAAGGTGTTCATCTTTCAGGCTATTTTTATTTAAAAATGAAATGCCTTCTCTTAATGAGAGTTCCAGCCAGAAAAGTAAACAACTGTTTTAAAAAGAAAAAAATGAAAAGAAAGAAAATGACAAATATAAGTGTCAGCAAGCACATTGCAATTTCAGTCTTCAAGTTGCAAAGATGAATGAGACATCAGGTGCAAACAGCTTTGTTAGCGTAGCCCTGACATAAGTTATGGAAGGCGAACACGTCTTGGTACTCTAAGTTACGATGACTCACTCCCTTGTGATGATAAAGCAGGTTTTATATGCGTTGCTTTACATTTTGCCCATCCCCCCAATTATAAAAGCCAAACATTTCATTTTAAAAAATGAAAGTGACATTCTGTAACGTAGGAAGTACACAAAATTAAAGTGCAACTGCTATTATTTCTTAAGGTGCCTAACACTGCGGTGAATTTTTAAATGGAAGTTACAGGGTTTTGCAGTGGGGATTTTTATGCTAATAAGGCTGCACAATAGCAAATGCTGTGACACTTTTGGATTATAAGAAAACGCCATTACACTTTTTTTTTTGCCATTTGCTGTGTTTATACTTGTGACAGTCATATGAGATACATTTGATATGTGTGCAAAAAACTTTATACGGAGTTTTCAAGTGGAACAGAGCAACTGAAAATTATTCTAAGATTTTGTGAATATTGTGATAGACTTGTCTTTAGAACATACATATATGTAAAATCTCTGATAATATTTTCAGACTTCCTTGCATTTAAAAATTTAATTATTGAATCTCCTTGGATGTGTACAATTGATTCTCATGAAAAGCTCTTGATACATAAAGAGATTTCCAAGCTGAAAACAGACAGTGTGTGGCTTAATGTTTGCCAAGTGTTGCCATCTTAAAATCTTGACTGTTGAAACAATAACATTTTGGCTGCTTTTATAACACTCATTTAATGTTTACAGTTTAGTAAATGCATTTTTATCAACAGAGGGCTTACCTAATTAAACTGGACCAGTGTAAGAACTAGGTCAATGTATTGTGAACAAAGTAATCCCAATATGGTTGGTTTACAGAACAGCTCAATTTTGCTCATTGAGTTCTATCGATTTTTGGCAGAGAGGAAAGAAAGTAAGAACAGATGGTAGGAGAAAGAAATTGAGCTGTCGGGTGATGGAATACACTATCACACTGAATTATAAAGAATGGTGCTCCAATCTCCTGAATATTTATTTCAATTAGGGTACAAAATCAACGCATACCACTTATTCTGAAACAACACAAATTTTTCAACAAAAATGAGCAGAGAGTTCAGTTTCACATTGTGACCATCCAGTATTAACATAAGACATTGCATAAAAGGGAAAGGTTGTTTTTTGCTGTTGGTTTAGTGAAACATAAACTGTATTTCTTGTTAGGGTTGGAGACTAGAAAGAGATTGGCACTTACTCCTTGACAATGTGAGTGTTCAGACCTGAGGGTTTTATACTACCTTGAAGCTTTAAGCTTTAAGCTCTTACTTTAAGCTTATATATATATATATATAAGCTGAATGTAAATATATAAATTAACACTTTTGCCCTGACAAAGAGGAGAGTGTTCTACATTCAAAGAGACAGAAATGACTAGAAAACTTCATTCTTCTCAAAAGATTAACAGAGATCTATCAATCTACCATAATACGGCAAATTAATTTCATGTTGATACCGGCATTTCTTTCAACTGCCTTTTATTCTTTTATAATGTATGTCTCGATAAGTAACATCTTGACCAGCAAAATAGTAGTTACATGTAAGATTTGTAAAAAATAAAATGGAACAAAAATAAGTAAAACTATTAATGATGAAGACAGAATTCTTATAGTTTAAATGAACTATTTTGATACAAAAAAATATCCTATTAAGAGAGGACAAAATTATATTAATGCTAAATATTTTTAAAGATTTTTTTACTAAACATTATATTATATTCTGCTTATATGGGAACATAATCATCTTGAGTTTTTTGCATTTGCTATCCCATGAGAATAACAATGTAAGCCGTATCAGGGTGCTTCAAACAGAGACAAAGAGCAGCTGTTACCTTATAAGTTCAGTCATAGAGGAAGGAAGCTCGAGGATCAAAAGCAAGATTTTGCTATGCTTTTAAATTTCAAATCTCAAATACACTCTTTTTAAGTTTTGTATCAGGGGCACCTGGGTGGGTTGGTTAAGTGTTGGACTTTGGCTCAGTTCGTGATCTCACAGTTCGTGGGTTTGAGTGTCAGGCTCTGTGCTGATTGATAGCTCACAGCTTGGAGCCTGCTTCAAATTCTCCCTCTCTCTCAACCCCTCCACTGCTCTGTGTCTCCCTCTCTCTCTCTCTCGGCCCCTCCCCTGCTCACGCTCTGTGTGTGTGTGTGTGTGTGTGTGTGTGTGTCTCAAAAATAAATAAACATTAAAAAAATTAACTTTTGCATCAAAATGTGTCTGTATTTTATGAGTTAACCAACCAACATATTAATTTTGTACATTTCCATACCGTCAGTTATTGGGATCAAATTGACTTTGGACCTCTACGAGGCAAAAATAAATAGCTTAGACAGGGTCGTACAGCAAATATCTTTGGCATTGCAGACCAAGAAGCAACACTGAGGATGCTGTGTAGGTACTTCTGGAACAAGAGAGAACAACATGTTTCCACCAATTTTTCATCGATAAAAACTCCAAACTTGATTTATGGAATTGAACTTTGAACTTTATATAATTTTCACATTACAAATATAATCTTGTTTTGACTTTGCTTCCAACCATTTAAATATACAAAACTCTTCCTACCTTACAAGATACACAGAAACCAGCAGCTGGCTGGATTTAGCCCACAGGTGGTAATTTCCTGACCTTGGATTCAACCTATCATTTTATTTGTGTTTTGGAAAGTATCTAAATTATAGAAAGAAACATAAGTTTATTTACCTGTAACAGTATGTCTCTTAACCTGAGATACACGTTTCTGATGTGTGTACCTAGAAGGCTTTGAGGAAAATATTAATTTAATGACTAAATTCTGAATTCTGATCCCTATCACAAAGGAAAGAATAAGCCTTGTTTTTCCCAGCACTTTACTTATGTCTATAGTTCAGAGACAAAATATGGTGACAATTATTCTTTGAAGTATAGTTATTATTTAATATCTTAGTTATAATTCACATCCTGAGTTTTGCTCTGTTTCATGCATTTGGACTATTTTTGTCATATAATCTTTTAAGGTATCAATGCTAACTACAAAAAAATAAGAGCCTTCCATTGAACCATCTGAATTATTTTTTTTTAATTTTTTTAAACATTTATTTATTTTTTGAGACAGAGAGAGACAGAGCATGAATGAGGGAGGGGCAGAGAGAGAGAGAGACACACACAGAATCCGAAGCAGGCTCCAGGCTCTGAGCCATCAGCCCAGAGCCCGACGCGGGGCTCGAACTCACAGACCGCGAGATCGTGACCTGAGCTGAAGTCGGACGCTTAACCGACTGAGTCACCCAGGCACCCCCCATCTGAATTATTTTTAAAAACACTTATAAAAATGCTATTTATTTGCCAGGAAGATGGGATCAAATACCTTTAATACAAGGGAGAAACCGAGAATGGACAAGTTCTCTACTAAGCTGCATAGATGATGGTACCATACACTGAATGGTAGAGGTCAAGAGAAGAAGTCTGAGAGGAGAAGCTGATGAACTCAGGCTGACATGAATTCAAGTTACATATGAATTGAAATTGGTAGATCCAATGGGAGAGTCCTGGCCTGCAAAGAAATATATGAATCTAAAGTTCACAAGCAGAAATATAAACCGTAATTCAAATCCTAGGGTCTAGAAATACGAGATAATGCACAGTTTGTGACTACCAAGGCAAGTGCTTTACTGTTTATAATTGAGTATTCCAATTGTTCATCTGGGTACTTCTCAAAACATGTTTTAAGTGAATGAGCTGAATTAAAAACTAAAATATAACCTGTGATGTCCATAGTTGCCAAATTGTTCTTATCCCTGAACAGAATAACTCATCACTTACTGTAAAACTAGAGCAGCCACATTATCTAAACACAGTTTTTCTCTTTCTTCTTGAAAGATTGATGAGCCTCTTAACATTTCATAAAGACTGCCCATTTCATTTATGCTGAGAAGTAATGCCTCCAATAAAGCATCTGCAATAGAATGTGACAATCGGCTCTAGTCTCTGATTTCATTCATTTGTCAAAAAGTTTGCCAGAACTTAGAAACCTTTATATGAACCAGGACCAATTTGCCACTGATGCTGGGGTAGTATTTGGATGTTAGGAAGGGATTTATGGTTTAGAGAGTAAATCCTGTGGAACACAGAGGTTTTGCATTATTTCAGCCTCAACCAGCCATATTATAGAAGTTTCACTTGAGTGTTGCATAAAATTTTCTTCAAGTCTATAATAATGGTTTGTATGCTAAAATATCTTAAGCATCAACTAAAAAACAGAGGCTAAAATAGTTTGCTTTTACAAAATTACTTTGATACATTGCTTTTTTTTTTACTTCAGTAAACTTAATTATGTAATGGCATATGATTAGCTATGCATTGCTGGGAAACCACACATAATGATTCACTTCAAAAAAACAGTGAAAGATTTTATGAAAAGCTGTATCATCTTCTAAATAAAAATATAGAATAAATAAAAATCTAAAATTAGAATTAACACTATAATCCTAATTGTTCATTTTCTTATGTGGCCCATCTACTTAAACAGAATTTTTCCCCCAAAGATTTTAGATATTACTATGGGTCTTGAGTTAGGAAAAGATCAACAATTTGTGTTTCACCTCTTGGAAACGCCATAGGCTCTGAATTTTTGCATCTCAAACCCCCTTGTAAGACTTACATCAGGAATTTTAGAACTCTGGGATTTTGTAATTGATTTTTAAAGCCATCTTTTTCTCCTGTAATGAGTGTGTAGAATTGCACAGTTGCAGCCTTTAAACAGTGATTTCTTCCAATCACTTGGAATCGGATCTTTTTCAATGGAGAGGAGTGATTACAAGTGACGATTTCACTTGTATGAGGTATCTAAAATACATAAGCTCATAGAATCAAGCATGTGGAATGATGGTTACCAGGGGCGAGGGGTGGGGGTAGGGAATTCGGAGCTTACTAATCATCAGGCATAATGTTTCAGTTAAGCAAGATGAATAAGCTGTAGACATCTAATGTACAATAACGCATCTATAGCCAATAGTAATGTATTGTACATTTAAAAATCAAGAGGATAGATATCATGTTAAGTGTTCTTACAGTTAAAAAATCATAAATGTTTAGTGTTAAGCAGACATGAAAATTCTAAAACCTCTTTTTCCTTACAACTTGTTCGACTTGTTCTACTTTGGCCTTTAGCTTCTTCATCCATAAAAGGATGGGAAATGTCTACTGCCTAGAATGGTCGTAATGATTACCCGAGACAGCATACACAGAAATCTTAGCACTATTTCTATTCACATTATTGTCTATCATCCCCATTATTAACTGTAACAGAAATATGGGAGTTTTTTCGTGTAACTTGAAAAACAATTGTTTTACTGCTAACCTTATTCAAACATCAGCATGCATCAACATCGGGGAATATCAACCATTCTCATAAAAAGGAAATAGCAAGCTAGCACCTCTCTGTTTAACCTATGTCAGATGATTATCCCGAGTGACCTCTTTCCCTGGCTTTTGAGTCATGAGGGCTCACCACTCAGAGGAGATATATAGGCAAGGTTAGTAATCAGCATTCGGTGTTATTTGGGATGCTGGATCTAGGGTTGAAAATAGGAATTTTCTAGAGAACAAATTCTATTCCCTTCTTTTGGGGCCATCTGGATGACTTAAGGACAGATCAGGAAATAAAGAGATAAATGATTTGGGTTATTTAAATGATACCAGCAAATGTTTTGATTGGAAATCTACAGCAGTCTTTTTACTTTTCTTCTTTCTATTGCTATCGTTTTGAATGAACCTATCAGATAAACATTTTATCAGGTGGATGCATGTACTATTGAAAGCTTGATATATGAATCTTACATGTCTGGAAGTAGGCAAAGGAACAGACTCTATGTGAACCTTGCTTGCCCCACTAAAGAATGCTCTGAAGTTTTATAGGAGTTTTTATTTATGGTCACAGTGATTCACCAACACTAACAAGCATTAAATTTTCACAGCACTCCTATCACTTTATTTGGCATGGGAAATGGTAAATCTGTGACAGCCTAAATATGGGATTCTGATTAAAACTCCCAGTATTTTTTTCCTAAGGATAATTCTTTCTATTTAGTTGCTCCCTTTTTAATATATGCAATATCTTATTTCCTGTAATTTATAAATTATTTAGGATGCAGTTCTTAAATTTCAGCAGATACAAATCTTACTACGAAGTGCAGATTTAGAGGTTATTCTGTGGTATGTTGTAAATTGCTGAAGCAATTTAAATAAAGGTCCCAATTAGTGTGACTGGTAAGAACTTTGAAAAAAGGAGCAGCCAAGTCAAAAAATTATTATCCAGACTGGCATAGAGATCAGAGGGGTGTAAATATGTTTTCTATTGGGATTTCTACCACAAATGGTTCTCTCTTCCTGTATTTAATGGAAGCCATGCCATGAGTTTGATGTATACCTATCAAAAAGAAAAAAAAACAATTCTATTATCTTCTAAGATGTATGAGGTTATTTATTTATGAAAGATGGCATGGCAAACCACTAGGGTGCCAGATTCATGTCCATAAGAGTCTGCAACAGTGGCTTAAAAATGAGCACATTTCCCCAAGGACAATAGTAGAAAAATCAGTATTTGTAAACCAACTGAAGAGCTGATCTTCCTATGCTTAATCTCTAAAACTCAAGAGTAGTGTTTCAGAATGTTAAAGTATTTCTTTAAGTGTTTAACAGAACTTTCAAACCTAACAGAGAGCATTCTAGTGTGCCACAATCACTCCCATTTCCTAGCCACTCTGACAACTTTAATTTGTGAACTGAAAGCAATGCCTGATTGACTTTAGTAAAGAATTCAGACAATTCAGTCTGGAACCATCTTTCCAAGTACATCACATCAATTTTAGAGTATGCAACGCTCAATTACAATGGTGAAGATAAGTGACTCAGGATTTTTTTTTTTTTAAATGACACCATCTAAGCCTTCTTTCACTGTTGCATAATAATGTCTAGGCTTGAGGCATAAAATTGGACCACTTCAGGGGTGCTATCAAGTTTCTTGAAAATATTCTTGGAATAGTTTTCTATGATTAGGAATACCCAGGGAAGAAGTTAGGAAAATGCTACTTCAAAAAGTTTAAAGGACATGATGAAGCATGTTCATTCAAATAAAGCTTATTGTTCTGTATGAGTCATTCAAGAAAAAACAGTTAAAAGAATATAGCTACAATCCAGTGGAATGCCTTTAGAATTGTGATATAAGATGAGAGAACTATAGGGCATACAAAACAGGGACTTTATTGTATGTAGCTGTTATGCTTCACAAAGCATAATTTGACCCATGATGTATCAGAAGGCAGGTTATAATAAACAACCTACATATAGACTACCTGTGTTTGGGTATCCTTGAGAGACCATGTATTTTTACTTCTAAATGATGATGGTATCATATTGTAGGCCTTTCCTTATAGGATCTGCCCATAATTGCCACATAAGGTAAAAATCTCTTTCCGTTCTTTTCCTGAGCTAAAATGAACTACATATTGGGAGGTACAATTTCATTTTAATAACAAGTGAAATATAATGAGATTATGGAAACATGTCATTACTTGGCAATAACAATTTTTATGCATTCCATGCATGATTTCTATTATGTTCACTTTTTATAAAGGGCATTCAGAGAATACCCCCATTTAGTTACTATTGTTATACAACTCAGTATCATTTTTAAGCTTAAATATTTTATAAGTTTGAGCTGTTTCCTATCTCAAATGAATGAGAGATATAAGAAAAAGTGTGAACCAGTATATTTTAACGTTGTTACTCTCCCCCAATCCTGTCTCATAGCATTTGTATCCTCTGCTAGATTCTACTTTTCTGAACTGATTCACTCCTATACCTTTAATTGTCTTGAAAAACATTTTGGTAGGTCATATCAACAACTCTATTGTTAGCTATACCTACTGGAATATCTAGTCATCTTGGCTCTTTTAATTCTCTCTCGCTTTATACATCTTGGCCTAATCACTGCTTATCAACTTTCTCAGAAGAGAGGGAGAATATTAGAAAGTCAAACACAATAATTACTATATCTACACCACCAAGTGGAGCCACCTTGACTGAAATGATTTATTCAACCTCATGGTTAACACAACAGAGGGAAAGGCAGTCCAACAAACTTGTCTTTTTTCCTGAAAATATAGCTTATGTACTTAATTGCTCCCACCATTATCTCAACTCTTGACTTACTTATCTCACTTGTACCCTTCCTTCAATCCTCATTTCTTATCTTATTCCTTTGTGAAGAATACCTCTTTTCTTTCCTTTACACTAATTACCTATTCCAAACTTTTACCACTTGGTAAACTTTTACCACTGATACCTAAGTGTGAGCCATTCTTATATTTTCTATTAATGTCTAATACTTACTAGACATTCACCATGCCAACCACTTTGCTTAGTGTTCCAGGTATATCCTCCAAGCTACATTTTTTTTTTTTTTAATTTTAGAGAGGGAGAGAGAGTGTGAGTGAGGGCGAGGGGCAGAAGGAGAGGGAGAAAATCTTCAGGAGTCTCCGTGCCCAGTGCAAAGCCTGATGCGGGGCTCGATTCCACGATGCTGCTGGAATCATGACCTGAGCTGATCTCAAGAATTGGAAGCTCAACTGACTGAGCCACCCTGGTGCTGCACCCCCACCCCCCCAACACAATACATGTTAGAGTGGTAACTTCCAAGCCTCTGGTAATCTTCACAACCATCTAAAGGGGCAGATTTTTTATTATCTCCATCTTACAAATAATCACTGAGTTTTAGTGAGGTATATTTCCAAGATCACACACACAATACGTCAGATGTGAGCTTAAATCTGATTATTAAAACCATGCTCTTAACTACAATGGTCTACTGAGTCCTCTTGCCAATTTAATTGCCCATAGTCATTCAGTTAGTACCTGAACATATCTCATATGATTTTCTCAAATGTTTTTTCTCACATAAAGATTCTTCTCACCCCTTGCATCTCTGTGATATTTTAAATTTCTGAATTCTTCTTTGTTGGGATACACTCTTGGCACACTTGCCCCATATGTGTTTTGACATACTTGCTTGCCTTCACTAAATATGAGAGCTCCTTGGGGGCAGTATGCATACCATCTTCATGTGTACATATCCCATAAATTACAGTGTATATCATTGCATATTATGTCAGTAGTTATTATAGGAAGGATCAAATAGTATAGAGAGTCATTGATCACTGACGGATTTTCTGAATTGGCTCTCATTGCCTCGTGATCTGCCATTCCTTTCCATATAAGATTAATTAATTACTTTTGCTGTTTCATAAATAAGCTTTACACATTAATGTCTCATGACTCCAGACTGTGTTTCTACTAGAAAGGCCTTCTCTGTTCTTCCTTGAAAAATTTCACATACTCTTATAATCCAGTTTAATTCTTACTCCCTGTAAAACATAGCTTCCTCATTCTCAGTAGCATACCATAGCATAATTAACAAACCATTGTGCCCTCTAAACGTCATAGCATTTGTTTTATATCTAAATGATGGACCAAGCTGCCTTATCATTGGATAGTATAATTTCTCAAACACTGTGTTGTGATGTACTTAAGAGAGTAATCCTACGTGTTTTTCTATTCTTAGTAACCATTACAGTGGTTAATGTATAGTTACCCTTTTTAACTTTCCGTTCATCTGAAGTGAATTTAAAAGTTTTAAAAGAATAATTCCTGGATGAGAAAGAGAATAATATTTAAAGAAGCAGGAACATAATAATATGGAAGTGTTTACCAAGAGAAATCAGAGTTGTAGTTGAACCCTGACCCAAACCACAGCAACAACAACAAAACACACACACACACACACACACACACACACACACAAACACACACACAAATGGAAAGATGTGTTCCCAATGCTTTTCACACCCAGCACACTTAGGGCTTCTCTGCTTAGTTTCCCCATTTGGGGTCATTCTTTCTCTCCTTAGACTCCCCTACTATTGCTGTATGCAATTAATTCTAAATGGCAACTGGCATTTGTGTAGCACCATGTAGAATTAATTCTATTTGTGAAATTTTTATTAAAAAGAAAATAGCCCAATGGCATGCTATACCCTAATTAGCCTGGATTGATAAGGGAGGGTAAGATCCTTCTGCACAGGGATTGTCTTTATTTCTGCCCTAGTTTCTCATAGGGCTTGGCCCAGAACATGACAATCGAATGAAGGATAGCATGTTGAGCCAAGGTTGGGAGACTTTCTTTGTTCTGAAGATGGCTGTATTTTACTCAGATACTTAGTGTAATGATGTAATGATTTGCTTCTTGGTTTCCTCAAGTAAATATCTTAGAATGAGTGGAATTTTGTTTGTTTATTTGTTTGTTTAATTATGAGCAAATTGGGAGTATAAAAGAGGTGATTTCAGTCTAACAAAATATGACGCTGTACTTTTTTTTTCTATTACAAAGATAAGAAGATGCTTCAGTATGGTTTGTTTCATATTGCCTCATTTTCTTTCCCACCACCAGTTTGTGTGTGTGTGTATGTGTATCTAGTAACATGACTTTGAGTTTGCGTTGTTTTAATATGTGGCTTTATAGACAGCAAATGATAGAAAGATTTTAAAAGAGGCACAGCACTATCATATTGAGACTAAGAGTTCTGTTGTTTTTAATTTACAGAAAAGTAAATATTTATTTTATTATATCTATTTCTTTGTCAAAGACATTTGATTCAGGTTTAATGTTCAAAATATATGAAATGTTTTGAAGCACATATATATGTATATACATAGACATATATATGTATAAAGAATAATTACAGGCAAAAAACAAATCGGTATCACACTCATTGAATAAAATGGGGGAGACATTTATTTTAATAAACAATAACTATAGTCAACTGTAATGGACTCATGGCAACTACAGTTAATAAACCCCTGTTGTACATCTGAAAGTTGCTGAGAGTAGATCTTAAAAGTTCTCCTCACAAGCAAAAAAGGTCCTGTACTTAGGCACGGTGGCAAATGTTTACTAGACTTATTGGTGGTCATCTTGCAATCTATACTGAATCATTATTTTGTATGCCTAAAACTAATATAATGTTGTAGGTGGATTATACCTCAATAAAAAAGTAAAAAATAAATCAATGAAATGCGAGCCTTGGCAAAAGTTTCTCAGAGACAGACTGACATAATTATGTCTTACTACAGCTACTTACATATTAACAATTACTTAAGGTAAAAAATGTTTGCCTTTGAATACTGTGTTCCTAGAAATAATGTAACAGCACAAAGTAGTGCTGTATTTTACATTTACCATACTTTACTAAAAGAACACTGGCAGTTTTAAGAATTCATCACTGATTATTTTTACATTTAAGTTACTATTAAAAGGCAAGCTGCTCTTTGTGATGTGGTTATAATTTATAACCACAGACAGTCTAAGTTTTTAAGCTAAGACTATACCTCACCTTCACATATCATTTACATATACTGATTGCTTCCACATGTCTGGCATAAGGTAAAATAGTTTATGAGCATTGTAATATGGCTAAAGCCACAATGAAATAAAATTCATCTTTGTCTAGAGTACCACAGAAATTTATTCATGCTGGTGTATAAAGTGTTTTCCAAAGGAATTCTGCCTTCCAAAAAAAATCCTTTAAAAGCCGACTATGGTGAGTGTCACCTCCCTTCTTAAGGACGTCTAGCTTTCCTAGTCTGGCTTCCAAGTGTCTTCTGTTAGACAAAAGCTCCTTTAAGTTACCTTCGACATGTTCTTCATTCTATTTACTAGCTTCAGACTGCAAGTTTATTTTCTTGATGACCAAATATCCTCTTTCCTGCAAATGGGTTATTTGCAATCACAGGTGGTTCATAGAACTGGTCAGAAAGCCCCAGACTTTATATCTACAGTGTTTCATTCAGACTCAGGGACATATTAAATACAAATATTGTGTTAATTCCTATGTGAATTCAATACTCTTTAAGTTGTCATGAAGAATGTTGTGTCTTCATGGACTAAGTCATAACAAAATAATATTCAAGGCAACCATCACACTTAAGAGGATATGCTGTAAGTACAGGAGCAAATAAAACTAGTCATTTCCTGGTTATTTTTACTGAATATTAAATGACTGACTTTGGTTCATGCTGAAAACACAAATTGGAACTTATAGTCTGTGAGATGCAGGCAACCCTTTCCTCAAGAAACAGGTGCTTCCTGGGGTGCCTGGGTGGCTCAGTCGGTTGAGCATCCGACTTCGGCTCAGGTCATGATCTCACAGTGTGTGAGTTCGAGCCCCGCGTCGGGCTCTGTGCTGACAGCTCCGAGCCTGGAGACTGCTTCGGATTCTGTCTCTCTCTCTTTCTCTCTCTCTGCCCCTAACCCACTCACATTCTGTCTCTGTCTCTCTCAAAAATAAATAAAAATGAAAGAAAGAAAGAAAGAAAGAAAGAAAGAAAGAAAGAAAGAAAGAAACAGATGCTACCTTTCTCAGGCTGGCTCAGTAAGTATTCATGGCCAAGGACCTAAAAATCAGGCCTGCCTTCATCCTTATCTTGCTTTATGGATATATTCATACAGATTCCATCGAAATTACACTTAAAACTTGGTCAAGCAGGTTCATATCAAGACGTTCAGCTTACCTATGCAGGACTGAAAGGTCTGTTAGGTATTTGTTCATCAATGGTTTACTTTCAACACCAGCTTTTTACCAAGCCTCCTCATAGGTTCACTGAGTAGCTGATACTGACAAACTTCATGTTTTTTTAGCATTCCCACTATTATTTTACGAGTCTTTGAAATAAGTGCACTACAAATATAACAGGTGTGATTTTCTTTGTATTATTATTATTAATCTAATTCACAAAGTAAGTAACAGAGATTATGTGCATGCATACCCACACCAAATAAACAAAACAGTGATCTAGAACCCTCTATGTACCAAGCAGTGATTGGGCCTCTTACAATGTATTGTTATTATCCTGATAAGACCTACCAGCTACCATGAAGTAGCTATCCTCCCACATTGGAGAAGAGCACCTGAGGCTAGTAAAGTTAATAACACATCCACATCCTAACACACACAAAAAATGCCAACGTCAATTCAATGCTTTCTTTACTATGCTAAGATTCCTCTTGTCCTTGTGAATTTTTTGTTCTAGCAGCTAAATTAGAAAAAGACACTAATTTTCAATAGGCCAACAAGCAAAGAACTGAACACTATAAGCACAGCAAGACTTCCTATTCAATAAACTAAATAAAGATTGTATATATTATTGGATATATTTATTTTGCACATTCCAAGAATGGAATGTAGGAATTCATTTTGCATATTCCAAGAATGTGTCATTTTATTCTTTTGAAAATATGAAAAAGCAATAAATCTGACTGTTTGGTGGAGGGGGCACACTAGAGACATTTACCTATTATCTCTATCTTTAGTTTCTCTAAGTAAACTGAGTTGTATGAAAAAGATGGTATAATACGTACAATAGAGAAACCATTTGGGAGAATGAAGTCCAGAGTTCATAGTTACATCTGGTACAACTCAGTATTAGAGACTGAGATCTGTACTAAAGAAACAAATCACTATAGCATCACTAATTTCACTTCCTTATATGGCATCTGCTTAAAATAGTCTAAACATATTCTTTCAAAACGAATGTGCTAATGTTTATAAAGCTGTGGACAGAAGCGCTGTCACAGAGTAGACAGTTTTCTCTAATTTGACAGCTAAAGAGCAATGCCAATGAGACAAGTATTAATCTTATTTCTGATGATACATTAGACAAAACAGACCCTGACTCTATTCTACCTTGCTAAGTGATTTGAGGCATGCAAGAAAAACTTTTTTCTAGTCACTTGGTCCCACCTTGCTATTATGCTAGAAATCTTTCTCAAGACGCTGTCTGGATTAGGAGGTTGAATGATGGAGATAGGATGTGTGTTCTGCTAGTATGTGCCAAGGGAACCTTAATTCTGTTCTGAATAGGCACCTTGGGAAGCAAAAGAAGGCTGAGAGCCTATTGAACACGAAGAACACACAGTGAAAGTAGGAAACTCCATGGCTCTGGGCCAGTGTGTAAGAGCCTAACAGGGAATTGGAGTCTTAGGAGTAGTTGCTTTGTTTGAGTATCACTTCCAATTCTATCTAGTTAGAATCAAGTGCAAAGGACTGAATCCCTGCACACCAGCCCAGGAGAAAAGAAAAAATCTACTAAAGAAGGAAGATCCCACATAATATAGTAACTTGAAAATGAAAATGTTACACTTGACATCTTGCTTTTGGCCAAATAGTGACATTGTGACAGACTAAGATGTGTGTCTGATACCTCATCAGAAGTCCTAAATGTGTGTCCTGCCATAAATCTAAGAACATTTAAAGGAATTAATATGTAATTGAATATTTTAGACGGACAGCTATGCCCCAAATATGCTAGATTGTTGGATTTTAATAAATATCTGCAGTTTTTCTTAGGTATAACTTGCATTTTTCTGGATGTGTGAAATCGGATTGCTCCATGTAGCTAAAGAAGAGCTACGTGTCTCCATCTGGAGTCTCTGTAACCCAAGAGAACAGGACTGAACTGTGAGGCCCAATCTGAACCGCAGCCTATAACCTGTTTCAAAATTTTCTACCACTTATCCTGATTTAAACTGCTTCTGCAGCCATCGATGATTTTTCTCCCAGAGATTTCACTTCCCAGAATGGACTGTGTTTTGTACTCAGATCTGTTTTATATAAGGTCTCATCTTTGCTCCTTAGGGCTCTCACGGGGAGTGATTATCTGTCACCTCCTCACTTATTCCTTCAACCACTTCTTCAATTTAATGAGACACTATCATGTGTAAGACTCTACTTGACTGAGAATAGAAAATGTATAGGTGCACCTGGCTCACTCAGTAGGTAGAATTTGCAACTCCTGCTCTCGGGGATGTTAAGTTTGAGCCCCTCGTTGGGTGTAAAGATTATTTAAAAAATAAAGTCTTAAAAAATAATAAAATGGATAAGGAACAGCATAATATTAAAAAAAAAAAAAAACCTGACAATGTGGGTCTTCTCCCCTTCCAAGTTATACGTTTCTTTAGGATAAATGCTGCATGATGTTTTATACTCCTCTGTCTTTTCAAAAGCCTTATCAAAGGAGACACTCAAGTCAATGTTGGAGAGAACAGCATCAGTAAACAACTAAGGCTGGGCAGATGTGGATCCAGGAAGGAAAGCTCACAGGTGTGACATGGAAAGGGAGGTACTGGGTGAGGGTGTGGTTGGGGCTGCAAGGTGAAGAGAGTTTCACTTTCTAGTTACTACCAATTGTTGTATCACACTCCTAGTTGCAGAAATTTAAAAACTTACTGTTCTTGAATTCTCCAGATCCTCCCATACGTACACAAGCATTTACTGAATCTAACGTTTCTATACATATGTCTCATCTTCAGCCTTCCTCTCTCATTTCCATTATCATGATCCTTATTCAGGGATTAATTTCTTCATATCTGAACAACTCCAAGACCTCCAATTAGTTCCCTCTATGCCCTAGACTCCTTTAAGTTAATCATTCTTTTAGGTCAAGCTAAGGAGTTTGGACTTTAATCAGTAAAACTTTAAAATGAAGGAAAGGCATAATTAGATTTGGATTTCAGAAAGAATTGTAGCCACTAATGATGCAAAAAAAGAGACCGTAATTAAAGATGGCTGTTGCCATAGCAGGGCAAGTAATGATACGGATCTCAGCCTGGAAGAGAGAACAGGACAGATTTGAGTGACTCAAGAGATAGAATCCACAGGACATGTAGGTAGATATGGGGTGGGTCAGCGAGGGAAGAGGCAAAGACTCTACTGGGACTCTACTGGCCTGGACCACTGGGACAAAAACACAATATCCTCCACAACTGGAAATAAGGAGGACAAACATGCTTGCAGAGAGGTCAGTGGGCACAGTTTTGAACAAAATTGGAGTTCTCTGTGAGAGACCAAGTGTAGATATTCTGTAGCCTTTCACATATGGAAGAGACAAATAAAAAAGACCCTAGCTGGCTCAGCGACTCCCCAGAATTTGTAATGTCTGGGAAGTAGTCAGGGGTATGCACAGATGGGGAAGAGATCCCTGGGTGACACTGGCACAAAATTTCAGGTTGTATGAGCTTTCTGCTTCTGAGTCATCACTTGGGCAACAAGTCCACATCTCAAGGGTCAAGGAGGCTACTTTGTCCTTTAATCACAGTATTTTATATGTGTAAAGTTAACCCAACTGAACTAAAATTATGGGAACCACACTCTCTGTACTAGGCACAATGTGTAGTTGAGATCATCAGGTATATGCATGTAGAATGGGGAAATTTAAAGTGGCAAGATTACCTAATTAAGAAATTGCCATTTTGTTTGTTTTTCTGTAGATCTAGCTGATAAAAATGCAGTTCTACACTTCTTTTTGAGAGAGACATAAGGGCTTTTAATTTCTGAGGATTTTGTTTTCAAAGGAGGGTCTTGAATTAGATTTATTTGGATAGGACAAGAAGGTACAAGATGAAGACTATTTCTAGGTCAAAGGAGGGGGTGGAGGATGGGGGAGGAGGGTGGCCAGTATCAGTTATGTTATATATATATATAACATATATATATATATATATATATTCATATATTCATATATATATATATAACATATATATATATATATTCAGCATTCTCCAATAATATATATTATATATTATTAAAAATGTCAAGTCTGGAAAGATGGAGGGCTCTTGTATTGAGGGGGGTCAGGGGGATCTGTGTCCTGCTCACACCCTTCACTCTGGAGGTGGAAGTACTTGAGAGTGGAAACACTGTGTGCATTCCAGTGGAAGCAAGACACTAAACACCATGTCCTGGAGCCAACATGCTGAGAAGGCTCAATGGAAGGGCCGCTGAAAGAGGCAGGTTAGCAACTTGCTGGAGTAGTGATGCCTTAGGGAGAACAGAGAACTCCTCCAGACGACAACATTGTACTGTAGAAGATGCTCTGGGAATGTCAAACATTAAAGGACTGAAGATGACAGCCAATCCTGAAGGGCCCAAGACCTGACCTCAAGCAAAGGGTGACATCCTCTCCCTACTATTTCTCAGCATTCCACTTTCCACAATTACCAATTAAACGTGAGATGATTTGGAAAAATAATGACTGGAATGTAACTTTTCTTATATTTGCTATAAGCACATTGATTTATGTAGTCTTTCATTTCCATATCATTCTGCAAGTATGATTACACTTTTTTTGAGGGGGGGGGCAGGAGGGGCAGAGGGACAGGGAGATAATCTTTGAGCATGGAGCCCAATGCAGAGCTCAGTGTCACAACTGTGAGATCATGACCTGAGCCAAAATCAAGAGTTGGATACTTAACTGACTGAGCCATCCACTCATCCCTAAACTAATTCTAAAGGATTATCACAGTAGAGCAGAGTTTATTCTCTTGAAACTTCAAATTTGAATATAAAAATTAAAATTTCTAACACATCTGATGAAGAATCACAAGTCCTTGTCTCCTTTGGAGTTGACCTCAGGTATAAACAACTTTGTTCTGGCTTTCCCCAAATATATTCCTTAAGGGCTGGGATTAGACCTTAATTAGTTTTTTAATGTCACTTAATAGCTATGATTTGGCACTCTTGGTAGTTGTCCACCTGTCCTTTCCTGTTAATACTTCTACTTTGTCACAAGACTAAAATATTTTATAAGAGTTTAACATCAAGCACTGTAAACGAATTTATATTCTAAACATCAATGCCATATTTATATTCTAAGCATCAAGTCCACCTCTAAGTGGACTAAGAAAATTAGTGGAGTCAAAGATAAGAGGAAACAAGAAAGCCTGCTCAATAATAATCTTAGCAAGTTGTCCAATAGCAAAGCCAGCATTCTCTCAAAAGTATGGACAATAGAATACAGTCAAATTTAAATTTTTAAGTGATTGTGCTTTCGGCTTTGTTTGGTAGAAATGATTTGTTCTACAAAGAGCTCAGATACAATAAGACTGATGATGAGATCTTTTATCTTTAGCCATTATGTGGTTTTAGAGTAGCCTCACTTTCTTTTCTGGCTATGTGTAATGCGACACGATTATGAGAAAAATCAGGGTGTTCCTCCAAAGGAATGAAACAAGTCTTCAGCCTGGTTCCTAGGATCTTATAAGATGTGTGTATTATTATTTTCCATTCTTCATGTCTTACTCGCAGGCGAGTTAAGTTGACCAGAAACTTTGTGATTCAGTCCTGAAATATGCTTGGTTCAGAGGAGATACTGTCTGTGGAGGCAACAATGTTGACATACACTTAGTGCTTTTATTTTATTTTACTATTTTATTTTATTTTATTTTATTTTACTGAGAGTGAGTGTAAGTATGGAGGGACAGAGAGAAGGAGAGAGAGAGGGAGAAGAGAACCCCAAGCAGGCTCTATGCTCAGTGAGGAGCCCCACACATGGGGCTCTATCTCACGACCCTGGGACCATGACCTGAGGCGAAATCAAGAGTTGGATGCTCACCTGACTGAGCCACCCAGGCAACCCTCTTGGTGCATTTCTAAGTCCCTCAACTGATATCCTCCTTCCCTAGTGTCCAGCACTAAGCTTACTTTCTCTACATTACAATGCACAGTTCACTTATAATGAATTGATAATTACACCTGTGCATTCTTTTTGTACTCACTAATAAACAGGCATATTGCTTTTAAAAACCAGTGTGTCAAAGGGAGCACAGAATCGCTCAACAAGTGACTGTGCCAGCTGGTGAGCGTCTAAGGATGAAAAAGAAGAGATCTGGCCTTGAGGACCTCACAGTCTGGCACAACAGAGAGGATCCACTTAAGTAATTTTACAGACTAAAGAAGCCATTCAACATATTCAACAGCACTAAGCCCCATTTAGTTTGCTGATCAAGACTCAAGCGGGTGATGCTATGTTTTATCAAAAGACACATTTATGATTTCGGCAACAAAATACGTTACTGTGAGATTTGGTCAACACTGTTTCTCCCACGTCATATCTTTCCAAGCAAAGGAAACCTGGAAATGCAGGTTTAATGACTCGTTCAGGAGCTGACAAGATTCCCTAAAGTTGTGGTCTCTTTAAGTTCTACCCTAAGCTTCTAGAAAATACTAAGATTGAATTATTCTTCCTATTTATCAACAGAATTTTATTTTTGCTTATCTTCATTCCCTAATTTAAGTGTAAATTGTATATTTTCTTATCCTGGGTTTGACAGAGTCCAGCTTTGTTACTGTTTGGAAATAGTGTGTGAATTCCCTATTTATACTGATGTTTATGTCTTGGCAATAGAAGAAGATAGTAACTGGAGACATTCAGACTTACTTGTGTCAGATAAAATTTATTGATTCTTCCATATGTTTAATTATGATAATAATTTAAAACAACCTACAAATCACAAGGAGTCACTTTTAAAAATATACCGAATGTGATATATTAAACTTTATTTTACCGCCTCAATTAGCTACTCTCCAATTATGAACGATGGCAGTAATGTGCCAGAGGAAGTCTGCATCATTTCTGTTACGAACTTTTTATGATTCAGGCTGAAAAAAATATATATGAATGCATCTATATGAATGTATATAAAATACTTAATATGCATGGGGACACATGAAGCTATCCTTTACTCATTCTGATTGTTTGGTACTGCTGTGTAGCACAGGCCATTTTCATATGTTAAGTCTTACGTTAAAAATATATATACTTACTTATAACCATTTACTTTTCAAGGGTCAAAACACACCAATAAATGCATGCAAAGAGCACCTCAAAATCTTTAGCAAAACGCATTTCAACTAACGCTTCTGTTTTGTGTATGTTACATCTCCTGACTCTAATGCCAGTTTTTCCAAGCTTGGCCTCCACACATCACTCTGTGTATATTTATCCTAGCAGCCTGCCCATTTCCAAACTAATGAAAGAGCTGTCACAAATTGCTAGTGCCACCTATTAGTGGAAGCACAGAACTGCAAATCATGATAATTCCTTTAAATAGCACCTTAGAAGTCATGAGGGGTAAAATCCATCCCAAGACTCACACTTGTTCTAATTTATGTTTACAGCTGTTGGTCTTTTTAAAATAAGCTATCACTGCATGCACTAAACTTAGATACTGTCACGAGTTCTAGAGATTTTACCTACAATTTTGTACTGATACATCATTTTATCATAGATTTTTTTCATAAAGGTTTGATAAGTGCAATGTCTTAATCAATTAATATGTAACTCTCCATGATATAATATCATGACTTTGTAAATGAATGCTGTTACATAATGATTGATTAAAAATGTATTTGAGTACTGGTTTCTCTGGACGGTTTTAGGACAATGGAAATATAAATTCTATTTAGCATAGTCCTGACTTTAGATTTAAAATTCTCCAAGCATGTGAAGGTATGATATTTTGACCTTTGACTAGTGACATGTAGGTGTGCCACTGAAGTTTAAATGAGAAAAATTGGGATAAGAAGTTAAACCACACAATTTCTTACTGTTGATAACACTGTAAGTTATTTAAAGTACATGTCTCAACTACAATTAGATATTCACACTAAACATAAGTAGATTATGCTCTGCAAGCAACAGTTTTATCTCCTTACTAGGAACATATGAGATCATATTAATTAATTTTAATTCAATTTATTCTTGAAAGATCTTTCATTTGCATGGATGTTTGAATATAAAATTTAAATATAACTGGCCAAAAATTCCAGCATATTTGTTAATTAAGTTGTTTGATTTATAGATGAATGAAAAGTAAGAAAACAAGGAAATTTGTTATGACAGATTTATACATCTATTTGGTTGCCTAAATATCCTGGCAATATACATCACTGTCTGCAGTGGAGTCTTGTAAATAATTTATATGAAGAGAAATAACAACATAAAAAAGTTAGAATTGGAAACATTATCTCTTCAGTATTCAGCTTTATTTGAGCTAATAATGATTGAATATTATTATCAAAATTTGGTGGGCTAGAATTTTACATGGCATGGTTTTGGGGTCTCAGTTATTTTTTCTACTAGCTGAGCTCTACACTGCATAACTTATTACTTCCAAGGCCAATCTGGTTGGCAGCTTTAAACAGAGAACCCCTGAACTGGAGACTTTCACTAGCCCTCATGTGATCTGACCAGCACTGGATCACAAGATGTGTGACTGAGCATCTTGTTTTATTTTATTTTTCATTATTTTGCCAGAATACATTTTTTCGAGTAGGTGAATAAAAATTTCTAGTTTTCATCAGGCTGAAATTGAAGGTTCCTGAATCAAAATATGATTTTTAAAGTGAATAGAAATTTGAGCAGAAAAGGCCATGTTAAATAAGAATCAGCAAGTCAGAGACCTGATGTTAAATATGCAGTGACTATAGGAGAAAAGATACTGCAAAGAATTTATAACTTCTTTGCACCATGTGTGTGTGTGTGTGTGGGGGGGGGTGTAAGAATATATATCTTAAACATATAATATATAAATATATAATATTATATAATACATAAATATACTATATATATACATATATATATATACATATATATGTATATATACTTCTCATATATATATACATATATATGTATATATACTTCTCTACCTTTCATAGATACTTATCTTTTAGCTGCGAGGAAATTATCAGTATAAGACATATTACATCCTATACAAACATGTGAGTACTTGACATATCCATGGGGACTTTTCATGCCCATTCTAAAATAAATAAATAAATACATAATATAAAATATGAATGTCATTGTATAGCAGTAACAATTTTATTATAGGTTGCCAAGATCACTTTTCTCAGCTATAAGATATTAACATAAAGTTTTGTCATTCATAGATATACATATATTTATATGTATACACATACGTATTATATATAGATGTGTATCTGTGTACTCTGGTAAAAGTGAAGAAAAATCTCTGAAAAGTCAACAAGTTTAATTAGTAAATCATCATTCATATTAACTAAATCTGAAGCGATCATAGTGCATTGAGCAATGGCAAATAAGTCTTTTGCAAATTGTATTTCATAAAGTTTTAATTAAATATTACTTCCAATATCAGAAAGATGTGTGTGAGGATTTTGATTTACCTGATAATCTCATTGTTGCAATAATTAAACTACTCTGGGGGCAAAAATCTTTACAAAGTATGAAAAGAAAGTCTTTCAAACATTTATTTAAGTGCTATTTACTAAGTCCTCCCTATGAAAGTAAAGTTAAAGGCATTGATTTAACCTTTGGATTCACATGATAACCATCACATTCAGACTTGCATGTGCCTTTCATTTTTACTAAAACTGGAGCACACAATGTCCTGGAAATGCTCATTACATTGAGTGATGGAACATTTGTCATTTGTTTAAAACCCCAAACCTAACTTATTTCCTTGTGATTTCCATAGGTTTTTCTGAAGTCTTCATTGTGCCACACATTCCAAAAGGAAGATTATATGATAGTCTGGTATTTCATGAGAAAAGTGAAATTTGACTAGTTTTGTAGGAGAAATAAACAGTTCCACATCAACTTGAAAAAGAAGCATTTAAACATTTAGCTATATTACATACATTTCAGGAAAGCAAAAGTATCTCTGAGTGAATGTTTCTTGAGGATAATTTGTATGTGACTGCTGAGATTTACAGAGTTCTCACATTTGCTTCCCCCACAAGGATTCTAAATCAGATTGGTTCAGAGGAAAAGCCAGCATACCCATTTTTCTAATATTATCACTTCTCCAGATGGTCCTGAACACATCCATTCAATCCCTTTTTCCTAGAAAGTAAAGAGGTACCTTATTAGATATATATATGTGCATCCACTACCAAGGCTGCCTTCTTGCTTTTCTTTTTCTTTCTCATTTAACACATCAAATCTCTTTCATTTCCTACTAGGCAAGATGACAAGTAGGAAGTGAGCACAGTGATTGCCTGAAACTTTGTCTTGGCAACCTGAGCAATGAGAGAGTTAATGGTGGATCTTTGAAAACAAGTGACCATGGGAAATTAGGGTTGGCAGGGATTTAACTCTTCATGAATCATGCTGGAATATTTTTAAGGGCAAAGCAGTGGATGTTTTAACTGTGTTTGACATCTAATTAAGGAGGAAAAAGAAGGAGCTAAAAAACAAATCTCTATTATAGTTTAGAAACAAAGTACTGACAATTGGCTACTAGGCATTTGCTTTGGCAAAACAAGTGTACATGTAGGGACAAAAAGGTAATGACAGACCAATAAAATGACAGAAGAAAAATTGCTTGGGCCATTCCTTTTATTCTTCTTGTTGTTGTTCATTTCACAGTTTATATTACCAAATTGCCAAGCCCTAGGTATAGCAATAGAATTGTTATGTAGGTGTAGAGCAGTTTTTGATGAAAAGAAAAGCAGAATGATTCTAATGGATGCCATGATAAAAAGAGTTTATAAAGACAGTGTCAAATAGATTCATACTGTCAATATATACAACTTACTTCATCAGACAAGTTTAAAGCCTGCACACATATCAAAGGACTATTCTAATTAAATGCTATCTGTTTGTATATAGAAAGAACGGGTACCTGTTCTATAATGGAGAGTAATCAATCACCATGGAAATAAAATTCTTGCAAAATATATATAATTCCCAATCTTTATTTATTTTACAACTTATTTAGCATTTAGACCAGTATCTCCAAATATAGTAGATTTTTAAAGTGTGTTTCATGTTTCATTTGTTACTCTACAATTATAGCATACAGCCATTCACATCTTCAAGAAGTAAAGTTGCATGCGAAACTGACTCATAGGCATATAAACTTGGATAAAATCAGCCACCAATCTAAGAATTATTTGATGTCATCCTCCCAAAGAATGAAAACAGAAAGCAAAAACTGAGGAAAATACACATGCCATAATACCATATTCTATAAAAACAATTTAAAGACAGTTGCTAGAGATGTAATAGAGATTTAATTAAATCTTTAATGGCTAAAGGATAATATTTTAAAATCTTGCACGATGAGTACAATTGCAATTCTGTTTGCTAATGTTTTAAATCCATTCACATTTTAGTAACTAAGAAATTGTTATGCCAAAAATAAATGTATCTTTCAATCCAATGTATTTTACCTAGCAAGTATTAATTCCAAATAAACACATTTAATAGGTGTTGAATTTTCTAATCCAAAGTGTGAAAATTACATCTCTCTTTCCTATTTGTGATTCTCATTCACACTAGAGCATTCAGAAAGAGATGTTCCCCATCATGTGAAAATTAAAGAATATGTTTCTGGCATAAGAACAATGTGCAGCAGACAGACATCTCTACAGATAGATTCAATGATTTTCTTTCACATTATAGGCTAAAAACAGAGTATAATTGAAGCTTCCTACTGCCCCACCCCCAATCCCCGAAATCTGAGAATCATAAGAAAGCAACACCTTAGGGAGTAAAAGTACTTGAGTTAAAACATTTTAATCACCAACTCCATTTTACTAATACCTCAGTTATAGAAACATTCTTTTTCATTAAAAGTTTTTCAAAAATACTCTTTTCAATCATGTTAGCATTATTTTATACAACTATCTACAAAATCTATCTAAACAAATAGAGAACAAATATTTCCTTAAAATCCTCATTAAAAACCAGGCATATGCATTAAGCTGTAACCAAATAAAGTACTAGCAATCATGTACTGAAGCTTTTTTTCTTTCTTAAATTTAAACTCTTTTTGAAAGTAAGTTCACACAACTAGCTGTACAACCAGAAAGTAATGTTCCTTCAGTTCTCACTGAAGTACATATGGAATTAAATAACGTTATATTTCAAAGGCTTTAGCTTTACACCAATTAGCCAAATACACAGTCTTTGGTACAATCATAACACACTGTGGAAAAACTAGTCTGTTCCCTCCAGTTTATATTCTCTTGGCAAACCATGATCTACTGCTTATGTTAAGCATCTGATTGTCAGATTGGAACAAACTGAATATTCATGATGACGATTAACCATTTAGTGCCTCAAACTAAGAAAACACAATTTATCACAACAATTGCTATAGGTGAAGGCATTCTACAAAGAGACTCTTTTTGCCACAGCGCTTTTTAAAGATATTTTAATAGAAGTAGAGTCAGAAAAATTAACAGCACATATGATCACACACACAGATCAGCATTTACCCAGGCATTCAGCTCTTCTCTGCAAATGTGATTAAATGTTCTTTGTTTGCATTTAAATTGTCATATATCAAACAGGAGACATGCTTTTATAAAAAAGTGTTTAAATCATCTCAGAAAGACACACAGGATCACATAGGTTTCCCAGGTTAAACTAAAGGTTTCATGGTTTGGCTTGGGAGGGAGTTCAAGGAATGAAAAGGCAGGGGTGGTGGTGGTGGGGGGCAGGGACATTACAGAGCTAGCCGAAAAAGAAGAAAAATAAAGATTTACCTTTGTAGGATAATTTCAGTCTTGGCACATTGTTCTTCCCATTTTGATAGTTTGCTGTGGCTGTGAGTAATACTCCCCAGAAAAGACAGACAATCCTAGCGAACCAGCCCATGCTGCAGACGCTGGAGGTGCCTGTGCTGCTCTGCCTTCCCTCCTGTATTGTGCGGCCAGAGAAGTTCAAACAATCTGGAAACTGGAGGTAACAGGTGATTTAGGTCAGTTTCATTCATAAATGCAGACAATCAAGACCTCACGGCAACACTAACACCTCTTCTTCTGTAACAGTCACTGGAGCACAGAAACTTCAAACCCTCCAAAAAAAAAAAAAAAAAAAAAAAAATCGAGCCAGGCACCGGATAATGAGGCACAACTGTTGTGTAGAAAGAAAAAAAAAATGAACAAGGGCTGCTGCAGTGGTGCTTAAGAAGCAGTTCCTTTTATCTAGGCTCTTCTGATAGCCAGTGGCGGACTCTAATCCTGCTCTCTGCTTCATTCGGCTCCCGGGAAGCAGAATGAAAGGGAAACAGAGAAAGAGAGAGAGAGAGAGAAAGAGAGAGAGAGAGAGAAAGAGGAGCCCTGAGCAGCGCGGACTTTTCCTGTACACATGTAGGGAGAGATGACACAAGATCCCACAGACAGGTTTTCCCAACACTCACTAGACTGGCTGACAATGGGAGAACAGGCGAGCTCAACCCACTCCCCTTCCCTCCTGTCACACAACACATGCAAAAAACATCTCCTAGAGATTAGAGCTGGGAGCAGAACCCTCCAGCGTGCCTGTGAAAGGCATGTAGCTATAAATTTACTTCCCAAGGCACGCGTTGTTTTATAGCCATTTTTAGGTGCAATTTTGATTAAAAAAATCTGAATTCTGCTACCTACATAATTTATAACTCATTATATAATTCCTTTGAACTTGTGCATTATATGTGTATGTATGCGTGTGTATATATATATACACACACGCATACATACACATATGCATATGTACATATATGTATATCTTTTCACCATTATAACTTTAACCACTGAAGGTTTTAAAGCCTTGTTAGAGATCATTCCCTCTTCCCAACAAACCCCCTTGGCTCAACTACCCCCTTCCCCCGACCTGCAGCAATTTCACTGAAGAAATTCCTAGTAAAGCCCATTTCAACAATCAGTTCAAGACAAATATAGGTCCACTGAGAATTATAAATTACAACTCAAAAGGATACTCAGAATTTAAAAACATCTATGGTTTTCCAGCTTCTGGAATGCTCTGGCTAACATTGTTAATGCATCACACATCTCATTAATTAAAACCACTTCCCTAGTTTTGGTTTAAAGGGCAGAGGAAGATGACAAAGTTCACAAAAGTCCCTGCTGAGTGTCAAGGACCAACATAAAGAGGCTATCTCTGTGTCTTCATGAGCTGGTGAAGGGTTACTAAACGTTCTGTGCACACGAATGCATATGTTTAGGCAGTCACACAGACACAACCAGTTCTTTCCTAAATAGACATTTTGTCTGAGGTGTTTCAATTTCCTCTTCTATTTTTCTTTCAATTTTCCCCAAAGCTGATATCCTTATAGGATATTGGGGGTTGGCGTATATAAAAGTTAGTAGGACCGAACTTTCCCTTCTCTACTCAACTCTCTCTGCTCTACCCGTGTCCCCCCACCCCCCTTCCAACACTCACAATTGAAATACAGAATAGAGAACCTACTTCAAGTATGGAAATTTTTCCACTGAAAGAAGAGGGTGAGTCTCACAATTACAAACATAAACACTTAAAGTGGCTTAGTATTCTTGCAAAAAATGATCCAAGAATTGCCACTACAGCTTTCATGACTTAATGTCTACAGGCCAATAGGGGAAAAACATCTCTCTCTTTCCCTCTTTCCTTCTGTCTGTCTCTCTGCCTCAACAACTATGTGTGTGTTCGGGGTGGGCGGAGTAGGGGTGGGTGGGTGGCTGGGTGGAGGAGCAGGAAGAGGATGAAGAGGATTTAAAGGAGGGAGAATGGGGGAAGGGGTGGATGGATTCTCTCTACTTCACTAGATTGATTCATCAAACAGACCTTATTGTATTTGTCAGTTTCCTCAAGCCTATTGATCAGTCAGTATTGTTAAGAAAATAAAATCTAAAAATAATGTTGATTTTACTGATTCCCGCACTTGTTATCCTGAGCACTTTTCACGCCCTAGGCAATGGATTAAGGCTACAAACGACCAGAGGCTTGTCTGTCTTCCATGAATTACTCTCTATAGACATTTATTCTACAGAGGAATTCATGTTACTTTGGGATTATTTAGAAGATTGGACCAATGAATTATCCTTTTGAAATATCACATATAATTAGTTTAAATACTTTAAATAGTTGTGCCATTTTCATTAATATATTTTAAATGTCTTTAAATATTTATTTTTCCCCTAGCTCTTGTTACCTAGAGTAGGGGAACAAGTTTATATTTGTCAAAACTAAACAGGATAAGCAAATTTAGAAATGTATCCATTTCACTTTCGTAATGTCTAATTCTGAAACATTTTGATGTGTTCCAGGAAAAATGAAAGGTTGTAGGTAAAATTCAGATAAAAGAGGATCAGAATTGACTCCATGGGGAAGAAAGACATTCAATCTGGATTTTGAACCACAAAATCAGGACAGAGTTATTTAATTTTGTAAAACAAGTAATTTAAATTAATGTTGAAGTCTGGAATTTGGTAGCACAGATACCCATGTTTAGATACACACACATAATTTTAAAAAACACTTTCTTACCCTCTAAATTTTGTATGATCTTTGTGTGTCTTCAAATGTTTGAAAGCTTAATAAATTCACATTTACATTTGCTTATCTCTAGATTTTTTAAATTTAAAATGTGTGAACACAGTAAGTTCTGCGGGTAAGCATAACTGTGCTAGACTGATTATAAAAGAATAGAAAAGTGTAGCCATGCATAGATATTTTAACTGTAATTTTGTAAACAAGAAAAGAAAAAGAAACTACATGCCTGAAAAATACAAAAGCATTTGGAGTTTTCTATTTCTACCTCTTTCAAAGTCTTTGACTTAAGTCAGGGTGAAAGTTGTTTTCAACTTTTTTCTTTTACTCCCAAACACGTGAAGGATAATCAAAGTTAAACGTATTTCTCAGATGACGTAAAAAGAAGGTAAAGGGTCGACCTAGGTGGGTGTTTTTCAGAAATTTTCAAAATCTGACCGTATGTGTGAAACATAGATTTTGATTCACCCCACACCCCCCAAAGAACATGACTCCCTACTCTTACATTCAGTGGCCTAAGCCCTGCATGATTAAGCCTGCTGCATTTGTCTCCTTGGCCATTGATGTTAGTTCATCACTTACTACTCTTTAAAAGTCAGAAATATTACACTGATCTTTTAACATCAAATTTTATTTAAGGCTTAAGTGAAAAACCTTATTTTGTTTTTTTCTCAAAGTTGTCTTTATGATGTTTTTCTAACCTGCAATCTATATCATGCACCATAATTCACTTCACTTGCAACTGAATCTCTACTACCTTTTTAAATTTCAAGTGTTCAGATGTGATGAATTCCTACTACAGAGTCAGATTTGAGCAGGGGCTTAATATGATGATCATGCTCTTGTATAGATTTCTGTCAAATCAATCAGTAGTTTTTTAACCCCACTCTATATTGAGATGGATCACAAAGACTTTCCAGGAAGAGCGATAGGTTCATGGGTGGTGTGCTTGATTTTCTAGAGAAACAATACTTCCAACTTTACAACAGGTTGGTTAAATTTTGTTTTTCACAAAAGACCTGTATAGTCATAGAAGATCCATACGAAAGCATTTCTCCATTGAAAAAAAATATTTTTGATCTTTTCATGTATTAGATAAAACCAATGCGGTATTTTTTAAATGCCCACTCTCCGTATTTTATTTATGATGAAATAAATTGGAATAACAACAAACATTGTAATTCAAGGGTAGAAATGATTGTCCTTATTTGTGAGATGGCACTCCAGTACTTCCCCAGGTTATAGATACCCTGGGTCTTTTTGTGAGAGGTAGGTGAAAACTCTTCCTGTATTTGTGCATAAAAGAAGAGAAGGAGAAATATAATTCTGATGTATTTAAAAATTTAGTGGATTAAATGTACTTGAAGTTATGGTACACTCTAGTAAACACACTTGCCTCTCCCTGTAATCCCACTCTACCCCTGTTTTATTGTGGTGTGATAGAGTACTGCCCCCAAGTTGGCACTAATGACAAAATAGAAGACCTCTTTAAGAGAAATAACTGAGTTAAGAATTTTAGAATGAGTTGGTTAACCAGTTCCCCAAAGAAACAACACCAAGAAGGAGACCAATACTAAAAACAAATTTTCAGTACTCTTATCAAGGTGTTATTCAACTGAGTCATGTAAAAAAATGATATTAGTTTCCATCTAACATCTGCTATTTCTCATTTTTTTTTCTTCAAGGGATGCTTCTTTGCTATATGAGAAAGGCCTGTGATCAACAGAATTATAGCAAATGTCAGAGTCGAACATTTGTCCTTGCTCTGACATCTCATGTTGGAAATTCATTTTTAATGAGGGTTTTTCTGGTACAGGGAATTTGAAACCTTTTCTTTTTCTAAAAAAGAATTGTGTGGGTGAAAACATTCTTTAGAAGATCAGAAGACATCTTATTAATTGGGCAAACTAGATAGCTGATGCATTATTTGTTCTAGCCAAAAATGATAGTTCTTTAGAACTACTGCAGTTGTCACTGGGAGCTGGGGGTGGCAGGTTGAAAGCAATATTTAAGAAATTAAGTTAAACTTTTCATAATCTGACCCTTGTGAATGCTTTTAGTATAAGCAAAATGTGAAAGGAGGAGTTGAGTGGAGGAATTGGTAAAAGGCAAAGGGAATCCACTCTCTAGGGAAGCATTAACTCTTCCCTTGCTTTCTAGCCCCCTTTCCCCCTCCCACCTGCCATGAATGGAGATTTCAGGAAAATAAGCTCATCCCTCTTCTGGAATGATTTTGTAACAATTTGAGGGGAAAAAAATCAGTTTTGTGTTTTCTCTTGTGACATCAATGGTCATGATACTTTGAGGTAAATAGGGACTCAAAACAAAAAGCTCCTTGTTTTTCAAATGAATTGAAGCGATAAATGTTAGATCAATGCAGGAGACCAGAAACCGGCCAGTCACGTTTTGTGTAGCTGCAGATTTCAGGAAAAGTTCAGGCAATGAAGGGTATCAGAAATTACAGAGGAAATTCTTTAATGGTAAGGTGAGGTGGTGGCTTCCCTTTCTTGGAGAATCTGATTTTGTGCGGCTGGCAGGTGAGTTTTATTGGGTTATCAAGTTTGAGTGGGGGATGGAAAAGAGTGTCAAAAAAAGGGATGCATAAAATTTCATTTATGGTTATCATCAGAGTTGCCAAAAGTGGCTAAACTCCAGTTATTAGGAACAGGAATTATCATTTTTCCAGTCCCTTTCCTTTTGATTTCTTAAATCCATCATGTTTGTCAACATTTTAAAATATTTTAAACAAGGGAGTTTTCCTTTTCCATCTATTTGAGAAGCTTGTCATCACTTACAGCTTCTTTATCAGATTATCTGAGAGGCAAATGCATGTCCCTGAATATTAACGTATTGAAATAACAAAACAATGACAATATCAAAATACCTGCTTTTTTTTCTTTCTTTCTTTCCTTTTTTTTTTTTTTTTAAGTGAGAGTGTCTCCACCTCAACTCAAATGAAACAAGAAAGTTTTCAAGTGAGACAAAAATCCCATTGTTAATACTGATCAGTACAGGCTAGGCAGTGAGGAGGAAAAAATGAGGCATCCATGGAATACAAATGAAATGAGCAGGTTGGCTGTTGAGTGTTTCAGAACATGAAGTTATTAGTTATTTGCTTTCAGTAAAGGCATATCACACACCTTCCCGCCAAATAAATAAATAAGCAGATCTATATTCAATAAACAAGATGAAGAAACTAGGCCATAGCGTTTCAAAGATTACTTTACATCTGACTCAGACAAAGCTGATGCATATGGTCTCCCTTTGTTACCCACTGAAAAGACTGTTTCACCTCAGATGTTAAGTTTCCTAAAATCTCTCTATTCTAGGAACAGGCCTTTTCCTTCAAAAAAAATGTTTTTAAAGAGTTTGTAACTGACAACAATAGAGAACAGAAATGTTGTAACCTGGAATTAAAGTTCTTTAAAAGGGTTTATTATAATGGCAAACCCAACTGTTTGGCGGATGGTGACTCAAAATCTACAGCACATGCTGGTTTTTCAAGGGCACAGATTTGTCTAAATTGCAAAAGTTAAGAAAAGAAGACTTCAATGATTTTCTTCCCTATTCTGCATTATCTCCAGAGTTAAATGCCATTTGTCCAGTCTATGCACCCCCATTTTCTCTTTTGTGGCATGGGGGTGGGGTTAGGATGATATGCCAGGTTTCATTTCACTGTGTTGGCTATAGGAGCAGCTGTCACCTTATGGAAGAGATTAGGAAATGTCTTGTTTATTAGCTAACGATTTATTATTATTATTATTATTATCATTAATAAATGATTTATGAAGAAAATTCAAATCTTCCCCCATTTTTCCTCAGGGCACATCCATACGATATATCTCACATAAACCAATCAACATAAATTCATTTTCTCTTGCCTGCTGTATCAATGAGAAGAGAAACAGCATCCAATATGCCCAGCCTTGACTCTTCTTAAATTACAGATCCAAGTTGAAAATGGTTTGACTGGAGGACTTTAATGACAATGTGATTATTCCCTTACTTGTTTTTCAAAAGTGCTTTCTTTGAAGCACTTTAAAGACCCCCAAACATCTAACAGAGTCAATTTTATACAACTCCTTTTGAAGCATAAAAATAATGTCCACTGTATAAAATTGTGTTCTCAAACAGTTTTTAACTATTATCTCAACTAAAGCTTTAGCAACTCACTGTAATAATGTGCTGATTATACAGAAGAAAAAAACACTGACTTTTCGAAGTTAATAATCAAGTGAGTGTATTTCTCATTATGTCACGTTGTAGAGATGGCATTTGATTTTTTTTTTTTTTTGATAGAATCAGTCTGGTGATCTCATTTTGACATATTAAATAATTACTACAGATTTAATTATGTTGTGAAACCTATTTCAATTCTGGTAAGCCAAAATAAAAATGCTTCGAGACATAAGAAAACTAAATTTGTGTGAATCAGCGTAAACGTCTCTATTTCTCAGGCGGTCAGCCTGAGTTGATGCGTGACTGCCGCTGTGTAACCTGGCCAACTAACTCCGCCCCGGAAATGCGATCTGAAATACACTCCTCCTCTACCCTCAACTCCAGTCACCTTTGAAAACATTTTACTTACCGTATTTCTTGCACTCTTTTATTTTGTATCTATCCATCCATTCAACAAAATTTTGAGAAACACACAGGCGTCCATCCTTGTGACTTAAAAACAAATTACAAGCTTTTTGAGACTAGTGATATATATTCCAAGGAACTGACGACAATTTTTCTTTCTTTCTTTTTTTTTTTTTTTTTTGGTAACTTTCTACCACCAAGCTTAAAAACTGTCTGCAAAGCTTTCTGTACCTTTTTAGCGTAGAGTGTTTTTATTTATTTATTTATTTATTTATTTATTTATTTATTATTTAAAATGTAGTTCTACTGCTATTTTCTTTTTGTCAAATCCTGTATCTGGTTTTAGTCCTTGTACACTATCTTCCTTGTTATTGTGGAAGACTCTGGCTGATGACAGACTGTCTACATATTTTGTTGGATTACTTATGATTATAGGCTATTGTATTCCCCTAAAGTTAATCTGCCTATATCAGGATTTTGCATTTGGGACTCAGGATATAAGATTGCTTAAAAAGAAGAAACAAAGGAAAGGCCTTGCATGATTTTTCACAATGTTTTATGAGTATTCTGGGAGCTCTCTCTCCTACGAATGTATGGTGTGTACGTATATCTATTATAGCTCTTCCTGTCTTATATTCTAATAAGTTTCTTCAGTACACTCTCATCTCAAAAAAGAACAGAAACTTTAAACTTATATTTTCAGTGCTCAGCATAACATTTGGCACAAAGTGTAACCTATTTATTAATGGATTAATTCATTAATTAAAATGTCAGGGGAAATATATTCTAGATAGTTAAAATATTGTGGCCCAGAAATCTCACAACTTTAATAAATAGTTTGGGAGAAATAACTTATTTGCACTAGTTTTCCATGCTCTCATATTAAGAACGTATCAGAGTGTAGACAGTAGCATTACAGAGAGTTCTAATTTGCTCATTTAAAATGCTGCTATGTAACTAATATTGCATTATATGTTAACTAACTGAAATTTAAATAAACATTTGAAAGAAAAAAGTAAAAATAAAATGCTGCTAATGTAATATTATAGTTCATGAAATAGAATATCTTTGGCTTTTCCTTCAAAGCATAGAAAATATCATTGTTTTGTTGTTATTATTACTATTGTTTTTATACAAGTATGTGTTTCTTTTCAGATTAAAGACCTCTCTTCAGATTCCCTTAGCCTGCAAGCCATTACAGCATGTTGCTAATTGAAATGAGCATTCTAATAGGGTTTCCGAATGTATAGTGTTTCCAAATGGCAGGCAGTAAGTACTCATTTTTTTTTTAATTAAGAATGGTGATTATAAAACTCTCAGAAAGTCACTACAGTTGTGAAAATGTGTGTATTACACAAGACACGATAGGTGGGTTTAAAGCCCAAGACCACAGTTGGTAGCAATAAAATTGAAATTTTAGTTTCTTTGTCTGGAAGTGAAGTTGATCATCCCCCCCTTCCCAATGCCTGTTCGGATCGAATCAGATATCACATCTGGCTTTGCCCCAGATAAGAACATCCAGGAAGCCAGGGATCCTAGGCCAAGTTTCTGCATCGGCATCCCACGGAGTCAGACTCTGCACTCACAAGAGTTTGGCCAAACGTCTGGGCATCAGAATTGAAAATGGGGAGCAGCCAGAGCACCAGGTCAATATTGTTGAGAAAAACACAGGGATTCTAAAATGCCATCTTGAAGAAAGAAAAGACAACCCCTTGAGAATCTCTGCAGCAGACACTACAAATATCAGATGATAAAGAAGAAAGGAGGATCTAGGCTGCTATTAATTTTATGGGTTGAAAAGTTGTCCTTTAAGAATCATAGGTTAGATTTTCAATTCACCAAATTTACATATCAAGAGCCCAGGTTAGATGGGAGGAAAAAGATATCTAAATGACAATAGGAAGCACAGAAAAGATGCTAGGAAGAAACCTTGACTTAGACTAACAGGCATGAGGTTGCCTTTCCTAATCAGCCCTGCAACTGTGGGCAGCTGCAGACTGAAGGAGAACAGCATTTCACTTCTTAACAAGTTGCTGCTACCTCACTTGGCCAGATGCTTATTTGAGATCCTGCACCTTTCACAGTTTGCACAACACAGAAAGAATTGTATCTTTTATAGTAAATTGAGCCTTAAATTAAAAAAAAGGACCCATTACCAGCAATAATCCTCAATATGCAAGTGAGTTTTAATAACCTAAGTTGCAAGCTTCAAGCATTAGGGAGTAACGCTTATGTTTCAGAGCAAATTATTTTCCCAGATAAGTGTCATACTTAACTTTGGGAAGCAGAGAAGTTTAGGTCAACAGGTGAAACACCTGTATAACTATTATGGGAATATCTCCTGCTACTATTTATATTTTAAGTCATTATGTCTCATAGGTCAACAGTGGGTCTTTGGTATTTTAACTGTTCAAGAGTTTCTTTCACACTGTTTTTGGAACACAAGGGAATCTTGATTGGCTGGCAAATAAATTAATTTTCCACTCTAATGGAATGTTCTACTATAATAGTTTCATCAGGAACATTTCCCCTTTACCTTTATTATCACTGTTAAAATACATTGACAAAGACATGACAATGATTCATATTACACAACTATCTTTGAATGGTTTCTCAAATCTACAAATGGATACCCACCAAATATCATTTAGATTCAGAGATAAATTATGGGCATCTTAATTTACAAAATAAGTACATTTTCATATCTAGTTTTTCACAATAATTGCCAGAAGTTAAAACATAACGAAATATAAAAATATAATCACCACAATCTGAATAGAATTACAATTTCTATTTTTGCGTAAATTTCAATCCAAGGCAAACCTTTCTAGATGTATTTAGTCATCAGCAGTGGGATAGGTTAAGCAGATTTTAAAGACAGAATCATGTTTTATAAACCTATGCTGAAATCTAAAAGTCCATCCTGTGGTGCTCCCTCAAAAATACTGTGTTTCAAATGTTTTAAGCAACATTTTCAAATGTGAATTCAATAAATGTGGAAAGCCGCTTAGTCTCCCGCTAAATTGAGTCTATCAGAAAGTGGTTCAAATGTCACTAATTATTTTATAGGAATAATCATGTTGTAGCTTTAAACAAACTTAAGCTTTAGTCTACTTTAAGACTGGAGTGCCAGGATGAAAATAAAGACCCTTCTGCTGAAATAGACTGGATTGAGTTACATTTAACAAGATCCAGGATGTGGCACTTGAGCTATCTAACAGCGGCGGGCTGTTTGCCACCCCAGCAGCTAGATCACGTTTCCTTTGCCTCAGACAATTTCAGAATAATTTCATAAAAATTACATGATTGACACGATAGCTTTCTTCCCATTCTGATTCATTGAAACATTTATATCTCCACAATGCATTTCTGCTTCAAAAGTATTAGAAAAGGAAAATAAGCCAGCAATTTTACATTGTGAATTTTAAAAACTTACTTTATTGTGCAAACTAAGATAACCTTTTATTTAATCTTTGCTTTTCCTCGATTGCTATTGTTCTTCTGTTTTTGTTTTTGTTTTTGTTTTGTATTCACTAAATGGGCTTTGAGATACTTTCTACAGTCCTTTCTCTCCACCGTGAAAATGAGTGACTGAATACTGTAAAAACTGGGTAAGATGTCTTTTTCCATGTATACTATTAGAGTAAACATAGTATTATAGTAAGTAGTCCCTTCCTTAGTTTATTCTATCTGTAATTTGGTTAGTGCCCTCTTTATAGAGAATTCTTTTACAAAGTTTTGCAAAATAATTTAACTGTAGTCACCACAACATCCATTGTGCCACATTCATTATGAACTAAATCTTTAGATGCACGTGTTGTGTTTGGGGCATATTTATATGTATTATTCTGTCGGTAAAGTTACATGTATCACATATATCATGAATATATTTGTCTTTAATACCACTTTAATTATAGGACATTTCAATGGCAAGGCTCATCTAGATCGTTTCCTGTTAAGTTCTTAGTGCAATTCCTTTCACACAATGGGTCCTCCATAAATGTAAGTGAATGACTTCCTGACTATTGTCATGGAGATGCAGGATGGGGTTGGTAGCAGAGACAAAGCTGGCTGTCAAAACCGTTATTTTCAGATGAACAGCAAAAATAGGCATTGAAAGAAATCTGAAGGTCTTCAGAACAACTCTGCCCAATCTGTAAAAAAGGACCCAAAGAATTTCATGTACTCCTGAGCCCACAAAGATTGACTTGAAAAACAAATCCCAGAATTAAGGAAAAAAAAAAAAACAACTGGTCAATGACCATTTGCTTATTTAAAAAAGAAAAAAAAAGCAAAAGTTACTATGTTTCAGAACTATATTTAACTGAAGAAATTATTGTGTTCTCATTTGGGATATACAGAAAAGTATTTTGTAGGAAGGTGATGAAATATCCTTAAATAATAGAATTTCATTAGGTTTAGGTTTGACAGAAATGGCTTTCTTTTTGCCCAGTTCTCTGACCTATAAGCTAAATATCAGGTGTTATAACATTTAAGAGGTAAGTCTTCTTCCTGTGTAAGGAGGTGTGGGAAAAATGTGTCACCCTTTTCCCAGGAGGGTGGTGGGGCTGTTGGTAAGGGAGGGAGGTTTCCCTTCAAATGCTCTACGATGAAGGAATGTTGCTACGAGAGAGTAAGACTGTGTAAGCAACAAGGACTTGAAAACAGTGAGATAGTGTGAGGTTTGAATTAAGGGGATATTTTTTCTCTGCAGATTACAAAACATTTTAGTCTTATGTATTTTTTATATGCATGCATGTATAGATGTACCTCTGTATATATGTATCTACATATATACATATAGATTCATGTGTACATGGACACAGATATGTGTGTGTATGTATGTGTGTGTGTGTGTGTATACACACACAAAATGTAATTCAGTGAACATTTACTGAACTTCTGTGCCAGGAACTGTGCAAAGACTGTAAGAATTCAAAGCCAAATGAACACAGTTCCTACCACAACGATCTGCAGTTGAGTTGAAACAGCAGTGTTAAGGCTAGCCTTATAGAAATATACACCAACATTCTCCTAGATGCCATTTAATCATAAACTTTAAAACATAGGTAAAAGATAGTTACTCTTGTCATTTAAAAGTATTTAGCTAGGCTGAGGTAGTTTTCAAAGATAAGTAATAAAATATTTTTCTTTTTTCTTGAATAATACAAACTCATGTGTGATTTCTGGCATCTTAAAACAAGGGGAACAGTTGGCTTTGACCCACTTCCTTATTCTGAAGAATTACTCTCAGATTTCAGCCTTGGAAAAAGTGATAAAGGCTATTTTCAGAAATCAGACTCTTAGGATACAGAAAACTGTAGGTTTCTGATAAGTGCATTGAATGGATCTAAAGGTAAATACTATCACCTGAGTCTCATTGCAAGAAATGGATACTGTATACATTCAACTCTCTAAAAATAATGTTCAACATCTAAATAGTATGTTGTTTTACAAAAGATGGGCTAGTGACCTACATACCTTGATTAAATTTTAAATATCAAGAAAATTATTTTCTTTGTTACTAATATTTGCACTTTAAATTTCTTTCTCTTCTGAGTGTTTTATTTCATGTTTCCTGGAAATGAAATGCCACTTTTTAGACTCCATTTTGTTACATATAGATGGGGAAAAAAAAATTTGTAATACAATGGTGAAGCAGAGATGAACGTTCTGTGACAACTCATTAATTCTATTAATTTCAGAGATAAGCCTTTCACATTCCTCACTGGTCCAAGTAAGAGTGAAAACAACAAAAATATTCCAATATTTAGGGGCACCTAGGTAGCTCATTCGGTTAAGCGACAACTTGGGCTCAGGTCATGATCTTACCATCAGTGAATTTGAGCCCTGGGTTGGGCTCTGTGCTGACAGCTCAGAGCCTGGAGCCTGCTTCGGATTCTGGGTCTCCCTCTCTCTCTCTGCCTCTTCCCTGCTTGTGCTCTCTGTCTCTCTCAAAAATAAATAAACATTAAGAAAGAAAGATTCCATTATTTAACCACTCCACATATAAGGTGTATATGTTGGAAGCATGGGGTCGGTGCAGGCTCAGGTATGATCCAAATACATGGACTATATTTCTAAATAGCAAGTAAGGAGGCAGGCAGTACATTGGTGAGAGAAACTCAACATGAGTCCTATATCCAGCTTGGGCACTAACCAGTAATGTGTTATTAGATAATGAATTTCTTGGGGTTTCAATATCCTTCTCCATACATGAGTTAGCTGGACTAGAAATATTCCATCTTTGGTTCCCTCTAATGGTTCCCTTTGGTTCCTTGCCTAAAATACTACATTCTAAGGGTATTTCCAAACCATCGTATAAAATTTATCAGTTCAAATACTAACAATATTTAATTCTTTTAGTTAGAAGTAAGGATTTAATGATTCATATTGCTCCATTTAAAACTAATTTCATTTGGGGATTAGAATGTAAAATCTATTATATACTACTGTCGTTAAAATATTTGAAATATTTATAATAGTCCCAATATCAAAATATTAATTTATTAAATAAAACATGTTTATAATATACCCCCCATACTAGTCTCTGAAGTAGAAATTTGGGGTGAAGGTCAATTACATGGTGCTGATGTTAAATATAGTTAGCATGATGCAGAAAAGTTTGGCTGAAGTTAAAGTTTCGAGAGAGTGTTTATTATTCCTACCATTTTGTGGGGGGGGAAGTTAAATTTCATCCTCCGAAAGGGTTAATAGAGACCAAAATACACATGTTCAATTTACCTTCCTCTCATTTGGTTACACTGAGATATGCATTTGATATGAAGGAACAACAACACTATTGATGATCATTTTTATTCACCGTGGTTCAATTCACATTTATCAATCATTTCCGGATCCTGAACTCGTTGCTACGGGAAAGACAAAAATTGTGATTTATGCCCTCAAAGAGGTCTCATTCTAGTAAAGGAAAATGACAGGAAAAGAAAATACATGCTAATTGTTCATATAGCACTGACGACAGGCATTTAGCCCAACTGGGATTTTCCAGAGGCTTTCTCTGGGAGATGTGCCTGAGCTGGGACTTAAATGATGAGTGAGAGCAGGTGAAGAAAGATGAGGAGGTCGTGCCAGGGCTTCCACTAAAGTACAAAGTCACATAATAGGAGAGAGCATGTGTGAGTGCAGGAAATGGGAGCAATTTTGCCATTAACCGGGCGTAAACTGCAAAGAGGAGAGGAAGGAGACATGAGCAGGCGCCAAATCAGAAGGTGTCCATAGAGTCATGCTTACAATTCTAATAAAGGTGATGAAAAGACAAAGAAGGACTTTAAAGAGGAGAAAGCCATAGATGGATTTGCTGGTTAGATGACTGAGTGACGTGGCAGTATGAGGATGCAATTACTAGCAACAAGCAGTAGGTAGAAAGGCCAGGTAGTTTCTATTTTAAGAGTCTAGACCAGAGGTGACAAGGCCCCAAATCCTGGTCGTAGATTATGAATAGAAGAGAGAAGTCAGTCAGGTAAATATAACGGAGGCATTCTAGTCCTGGGGGAAGGTTTGATAAAGAGAAGAATGGAGACGTGGGTTTCATGGCATTCTCTGTGCTGTTATTACAATATTATAAATAATACACCTATCACAATAGTTGCCATGACCATGGCATAGACGGACAGAGCCACTAACTGTGCATACAAAAAGAGAAGAGGAACAGATACGCCTGAGGGAAGACAAGGGACCTCAACTGGGAACTTGTCGGTTTTAAGATTGTTTTAGGTACACACACGCAGGGGGGTAAATTAGTATAAAACTCAAATGTGAGACACAAGACAGGAATATATGTGGAAGTCGGTATCAAGGTAGAGAGAAAAAGGAGTCTGAAGACAAAACTTGCATGGCAGTAAGGAACAGGCAAAAAAGGGGAACCCCAAATAGGAGGATGAGACAAAGAACCAGGGAAGGACATCCAGGTATAAACCTTTAAGAAGGTCCACTAGATGTGGCAGAAGGATGTGGAAACTGGGTAATGAAAGTCATATGTGAAGTGGTGGGATGAAAATCAGCCCTACCCCGTGCGAGAACCGAGCTGGTGGTAGGAACAGAATCCAAAGTGCAGCGGGTTTGGGGAAGACCAAGTACAAGAGAAATCATTAGCTAGCAATAGCTGATTTGGGCTAACCAGCTCTCTCCCTTTCTCAAAGATGAAATGAGATTTAAAAATTCTTTACCATCCTAGAATTTTGAATTCACAACAAAAATTGAAACATCAACTACGAGGAGGGAAACAATTTAGAACACACAATTTTCATTTACTGTCATCACATTAGGGGCATTAAATCTCTTTTCTTCAGAAATGATGGAATTTATTTCTGCATTTTTTCCCCCAAGTGCAAAAACAGGCTTCAAAAGCAGATTTCTCCTAGAAGTTGACTCACTGGTCCACCATGTAATATTATGCCCATAGCTTTTATGTAGGCAGATAAAACAAATGATCTTATAAACAATGCTCTTCCAGCATCTGCAAAGCCACTATTCATTATACTAGTCAACATCTCAAATAATAATACACGTGATAAATACCTCCCAGAATTCACTGCCAGAAAAAGATTTTGCCTAATAAGGAAGTGATACACCCTTTTTTTTTTTCAGTCAGTAGAAACATATTTCCCTTTAATCTTTGCTGTTGGGAAGTTTAACACGACATTTAAAGCTACAGGAAGAAATTAGCTTTTTCTACTTTCTAGTTTCTAGAGAGTACCTTTGCCTTTCTTTTTTGCGTATTCTCATTCTGTACTATCATCAACATGCATGTATGTCCATGGGTAAATGTTTGCTAAAGTCCTCTTTAAATGCTTTTAAATTAAAAGTGCAATTGACTAGGTAAATAGTAGGAATAAGGTATGTGGTCAGCATTTTATTTCACTTTTTCTTCACATGCTCATAAATTTGGTGTGGTATTATTTTAGCCAAAGATATATTCTCTATGAGTTTTTCTGTTATTAATTATTATTTCCTTTTTCCCCCATGCACTTATTAATTCTAAGGAAAGAGATATAATGGAATTTAATTCTGGTTGGAAAAGCATTATTATTATGCTTAACTTTATTTTTTCATTATATAATCCTGAGCCTGCTACAATTAATACAAATATCAGTGGTGATTTTCTTACAGGACATTTAGCTGCACTTAGAACCACTTGAGATTATGTAACCTAATTCGAACTGATTTTATGGCATTCTCTTCTCATATTACAATAGCATATTTTTTGTGTGTGCTGTCCTTATGCCTGCTTTTCCCTATACAGAATATCCTAAGAATAGTGTTAAGAGGGGCAGGTGCAATTAAAAAAATACAAATTATATCCAAAGTTATGGAAAGCTTACGGTTTGAGTACAGGCATGAGAATTGTAGGGGGAGGGGGTTGATTTAACAACTAGCAAAACCTGCTTCTTTTTGTAAGAAATCCCAAGACATTCTAGTGATTAAATCCCTTCCCACCATTCACAGCCCATCTCAAATGTCATCTTGTTTTTGAACCCTTCTCTAAAACTTTACACAGTTGTGTGTGCCCATTTCTGGATTTCTGACACTCTCTGCTCTTAGTGATCATCGTGGAATCTCAAAAGCTATTATGATTTATGTAAGGGTCCTCTTCCTTCCTTTCTTGTAGGGAAAAATTATACCTACTGTGCCTTATAAACTAAGCAGGAAGCATACGGTAGGTACTCAACAAAGCCTTTTTTTGAAAGCTGAAACGTATGAATGAAGGATGGGATGAGTCAGACATTTTGACGAAAACTGCAGAATAATCGGGATAATGAGGAATCACTCTGATTTTAAATATTTCACTTTCTGGATATTCAGGGTACTTATGAAATTGGTACTAATAATTTTTTACTGATGGCAGGTGACAGGAATAAGGATTCCAGCAGGAACTTTGAAAAGTTGGGAAATGAAATGGAGTCTTAGGAAGCCAACATTAAATTAACACAGTGCTCTGGAGTCGTGATGCAAAATCCCCTATAAATATCACATAATTCCCAGAACACAAGAAGATTGAACTGAATTTTCCTGAATGTATTAGCATGAGCAGAAAAATGTGCAAATCACCAGGAGCTAGAACACCCACGGAGGCACGACGAAGAAAGATCCAAAGCCCACTAGTGGCAGTGCACAGAATGCAAATCTCCCCTGGAGTCTAATCTTCTGAAAAAGGGAAGGTGTTCCCAAAACATGAAAATCATGAAAATAGATGCATTAGGCTATGCCCCGAACACGATGCCCTTCAAGGTTGAAGTATGCTACTATCTGTTCCTCTTTTGGCTCCAAGCATTCTATTTATAAGGACTGTGACTGTCATGAAAATATGAACAATACATGTTTTGTGACAGTTACGTTTTTTTAATAATATTTTTAATATTTATTTTTTAAAGAGAGAGACACACAGAGCAGAGAGAGAGGGAGACACAGAATCTAAAGCAGGCTCCAGGCTCCCAGCTGTCAGCACAGAGCCCGATTCAGGGCTCCAACCCACGAACTGTGAGATCACGACCTGAGCCCAGAACTGTGAGATCATGACCTGAGCCGAGAACGGTGAGATCATGACCTGAGCCGAGTCGGCGCTTAACCGACTGAGCCATCCAGGAGCCCCAGTGACAGTTAAGTACCTTATTGTACTTTAGTAATAAATATTCTGCTTTATTCCACTGTAAAACAAGCATCAATTTTTGGCTGCCGGCAATAAGGGAGAGACTAAACTAGACATACTTGCTTATGATAACTTGAATCCTCTGTGAGACAAAAGTTTCTCCCATTTTGTTGATGAGCCCTTGGCAAATTAAATAATTTGCTATGTGACAAAGAGGTCACATTGCACTTTATGTAGCTACACTTCAACTGGACTTTATATTGGTATATCCAGTCAGATAACAAAACAGTGACATTAGATATACAAAAGACTTAAAAAAAATGCAACGGCATTGTGAAACTGGACAAACTTGCTACCAGGACTAACGTTCCTTCAAATACGTTTATTAAAATGATAGAATCTTACACTCACAAAACTGGAATGGTAATGAGAGAATATTTTGCTCCAGCATTATGCACACAAGGGAACTGCTGAGTTATACAGAATGCAGCTTCTCATTTCATAGGAGTTCCTCTAAGCTCTGCATCCTTGAACGTCGATAACCAAAAGCCAAGAGTTGCTCTTTCACCGGATAGTTCACTGCTTCTCTCAGCTTCTTCAGGGATCCATTGCCAGGTTACATTCTCATTGAGGTAACATTTGTCCTGAGCACCCTATTTATTATTTATTTATTTATTTATTTAAATTAATTAATTAATCTATTTAAAGTTCATTTATTTATTTTGAAAGAGAGAAAGAGCATGAGCAGGGGAGGGGCAGAGAGAGCAAGAGACAGAGAATTCCAAACCAAGCCTCCATGCTGTCAGCACTGGGGCCTGCTTTGGATTCTGTGTCTCCTTCTCTCTCTGCCGCTCCCCTGCTCATGCTCTGTCCCTCTCTGTCTCTTAAAAAACGAAAGAAATGTTTAAAAACATTAATATATACAAAAAAAATCTGTAGCCCTTATTTCTGTTCCTTAACTCTGATCTATGTAAGTTGACAGCCCTTAGTTCCATCTGATAAATTATACTTCTATAGATTCTGTCTGTCTGTCCTCTTGAGACAGTATTCCCCATGACCAGTCTGTTTTGTTCTCTATCCTCAGCACCTGAGATAGTACGTGGTACACGGTAGGTACAACTAAATATGTCCTGAATGAATACATTCTTAACACGTCCAGGAGTATAGCTGTGGAAAACAAATGATTTATTTTTCATTCATTCTGAAACAAATATGCTTTTCTATGCCATATAGAAAACATGCAGTCCTTTACAAAAGGGCTGAGAGAAGACTGTAGTGTCACTTGTTAAAATATGTGATTACTGCTACCTTAAACCTGTAGATGAAGTACCCAATACTAATACACGTTCCGCCAACAAGTACTGATGACGATCTTTTATTCTTTATTTAAAAGAGACTCCTCTGGTAGTAGAAAACAATCTTCCTTTCAGATTTTCTTATAAGATAAAAAAGGAGTTTGGGCAAGTAGCTGTGTGTACTCAGATATTAAGAATCTATGGTAAATATATTTTTAAAATATTTTTTCCAAACCTGGACCCTTCTCAAGTTTAAATCACACTGACTTCTTTGGTCCAATTAAAACAGCACAACAGAAGGCTAAATTCAAGTTATGCCGCTGAGAATAAGAAAGAAATTGTGTAACAGTCATTGCCTCTGAGTCATGTTAGGCAGAATGACAAATGGACAATACTATACATAATGACATGGCAGTCTGTGGCTTTGCGCAGAGGTCCATAAATATTTTGCACATGCTTGGAATACATGGACGTCCAGTTGACAGGCTCTCCAAGAAAACTCTAAAATTAGATACCAGATCTAATTTGGTATCAGGAATTTAATAAAAAGGGATGTCCTCAGTGGCTTTTCGGTCATCACACAAGTGGTCTTCATTGTGTTTTGTTTAGCATTGTCTTGCAAGCCATTTTTAGAAAACAGAATACAAAGAAATGAACATTAAGGCAGTGATTCTCTCTCTCCCCCCATACTGCAATCAGTTTGAATAGCAGCGGATATGCGACTCACGTTAATTGTGCCAAAACAGCAGCAGCATGAATGCTAAATTATTCACCATGTTCACAAACTGTCAAATGGGGCAAATAGCCAACTATTCAAAATAATTGCAAAAAGATTGGCACAGCTGTAATGTGTTTTTGGTGTCTATTCCATATTCTCCTGAAACCAATATTCAATTCAATAAAACGAATGCCTCTATTTGATACACGAGAATTTAGATCTCATTCATAAGTATTTCAAGCAAAAATTAATTAACTCATTTGTACTATAATTTCCTCCTCTCTAATGATTTAAAAATACCAAAATATTTCCAGATTAGGAGAAGTTAGCAATAAAAACTGAATTCTCCAATATATGTTGTTGATGCATTGAGATGTGCTTTGTCTCCTATCATTAAAAGGGAACAAAGTTATTATTTCTAAATTGCAGGCCTGTCAATTTTTATGGTAATGAACATTCTTGTAAAAATTCAAGTGTGTTAAAAATTCAGCCTCCATTCTAAATTTTCTAATATTGCTTGCTAGCTGTACTGTGTGCTATGGTGTTTAAATGGGATACGTTTTAAAAAGAAGAGAGAGGGAGAAGACGAAGAGGGAGGCAGAGAAAAAGAGGATGGAGGGAATAAGGAAGAAGTCAAACAACGCAAGGTTTAAAAATCTCTTTTTAAAAATATCTTCCTCTCCTGCCCCGACCCAGCCACCCCAAGAGATTAGATTCATCCTTTATCCTTTTTAGGAACTCATTCCTCTTGCAAGAAAGAATAAAGATATGAATAAATTCATACCCATCTATGCAATTTTGAATGGAGCTTCCAACTTCCATATCTACCAAAAAGCCAGTTCCTACTATAGAAATGACTTCAGGGGTGCCTGGGTGGCTCAGTTGGTTGAGCATCCCACTTCACCTCAGGTCATGATCTCACGGTTCATGGGTTCCGGCCCCGTATCGGGCTCTGTGCTGACAGCTCAAAGCCTGGAGCCTGCTTCGGATTCTCTGTCTCCCTCTCTCTCTGCCTCTCCCCTGTTCGTGCTCTGTCTCTCTCGCTCTTGAAAATGAAATAAAAATTTTAAAAAGTGACTTTGAAATATTTCCCATTAATATGTGCTGTACAAATAACTTAAAATTAAAAACAATAACAATATTTTAAAAGGTATTTTCATAAAGGACTTTTGAAATTTCCTGAGGATTTTACAAAGAACCCTGTAGTGGTTAATAATAAAGGAATATTTAAATGATGGTAAATGTTTTTTTATTTAAATTTTTTAAATGTTTATTTATTTTTGACACAGAGAGAGACAGAGCATGAGCAGGGGAGGAACAGAGAGATAGGAGGACACAGAATCTGAAGCAGGTTCCAGGCTCTGAGCTGTCAGCACAGAGCCTGACACAGGGCTCAAACTCAGACTGCCAGATCGTGACCTGAGCCAAAGTCGCTCAACAGACTGAGCCACCCAGACGCCCCTATGATAATGAATATGTTATTTAATGATGATGGAAATGAAGTAAATATGACTTTGATATAGTAAATTTTCTTGCTGGAAAGATCTCAAAAAGGAATTTAAATTTAGTCTTAGAGAAATGTGAATGATGAAAAATACAATGCTTTTCTATAAAGTGATATGATACAATTTTGGTTTTATCTCTAAAACAGGAAAATGATGTTTATATGCAAATTTATGCTAATCCCAAATCTGAACTATTTATATATTTTTAATTGAAATTATTTCCTCCATTTATGTATGTTGTTATTATTGTTGTTGTTAAGGATATTTGTGCCATGCTATAATCATAAGCACACATTTTAGAAGAGCAATATGTCAGATTTCTGCTTTCATTCTAGAGTGTTAATAAATTGAGATAAAAGTAGGTCATCATTAAAATCAGTTCAGACAGGTGCCTGAAATATACATATATATTTGTGAAGTTGTGAAATATATATATATATATATATATATATATATATATATATATATATTTGTGAAGTTGTAAAATACAACGAAGCTTTTTTTCCTGCATCTGATTAGGAAAAAAAACCCACATTTTTCTCACACAATGTTAATTAAGTTATATATATATATATATATTTGTTTTTATTTATTTATTTTGAGAGAGAGTGGGAGGGGCAGAGAGAGGGAGAGAGAAAATACCAAGCAGGCTCCACACTAGTAGGGTAGAGTCTGATGTGAAGTTCGATCTCACAAACTGTGATAGCATGACCTGAGCCAAAATCAAGAGTCGGACGCTTAACGGACTGGGCCACCCAGGCGTCCCAGGGACCTTTATATTTATATAAAAATGTCCGGGTGTCATTTTATGTATAATCTAATATGATTTTTATTTGGAAATACTTTTTTCCTTAAATGTTGCCTTTTTATGACAGACTTTTAGATAAACTATGTATTTCATTCAGGAGACCATCAGGAAAAAAATATTTTCAGAAAGTCAACTGAAGTCTGGTTCCTCACAATTTGCTACTTTTTCCTATGGGAAGATCATAATTCACTACCCTTTGAAATTTGGCTTAGTTCTGTGATTTGTTTTGGCCAATGAAGAATGAGCAAAACTGCTGCAACGTCTGAAGACAAGCTGTGCCTCTGGTTCCACCACCTTCCCCCAACCATGTCTCAGATGAAGTTACTCCTTCAAGTTGTAATCCCAGTGAAGAAGACTTGGAACAGAGAGACACAGTATGAAAAGGTATGAAGTGAACAAGAAAGAAATCTTTTGAGATTTTGCATTTTTTATCACAGCATCATTCGTAAGCCTAAAATGACTGATATACTATTACCGGCCCATCTTAGCCTACATGTGGACCATTTTATAGTTTGTTTTTTTTTTTTTTTTTTTTTTTTAGTTAGGGCACTTAATTCTTTAAGTTTATTTATTTATTTGGAGAGAGAGAGAGAGAAAGTGCGAGCACGGGAGGGGCAGAGAGAGAGAGAGAGGGAGAGAGAGAATCCCAAGCAGACTCCATGCTGTCAGCTTAGAGTCTGACATAGGGATCCATCCCAGGAACTGTGAGATCATGATCTGAGTGGAAATTAAGAGTCGATCGCTTAACTGACTGAGCTACCCAGGTGCCCCTCATTGTATAGTTCTTAAGTAAAACCTATTTTTAAATAATTTTTACCCAAAACCTACATAATCTGGAACATTCCTAGGTGTGCATTTGAAGAAATGAGTAGAATATTAAAGCAAAAGAGTTGTGTCCCAACAACTAAGTTGTGTCAACTATTTCAATCTAGAGAGCTAAGTAAAGACAATTAGAATTCTTACACCTGGCAAAATCCCTGACAGGATATATGATCACGGCTTCTGCATTCAGATAGGTTCAGGGTCATTAGCAAGTAATCACTAGTTCTCTTGCTTTCACATACAAGATGATGTATACCAGAGATAAAATAGTCTAGGAAAAACTGCTTAGCTTCAAGGAGAAAGTCATTGAACAATTTGAGACAATACTTTTTAGCTTCTAGATATTTTTAGAAGTATCAAATTGAGTAGTAAAAACTCCAAAACTGTTAATTATTTTGTGGCCTTCACGAAGTCACTGAACTTGAGTTTACACTGTTTGGTTGGCCATCATTAAATAATGGAAATGAATTTAATTTCTTAATTTAATGTAATTTTAAAAAACAAATAAGGCAAAAAAATAAATGAGGCATTGATGATATTTGGAGATTTAAACAGTGCATAGTAATATAATTATAACATTTCCTATGACTTATGCCTGTAATTTTTCCTAACTTAAAGGTAACTTATAGGAAACAACTCTAGGTGGTGAAGTAATATTATACTTTTAAATTAACCTCCCTATCATATTACTCTGTGCTCACCTATCTTCAATTATGTTTATACCATGGCTTCGTGTCTTCGGATCCCAACAACAAATTGGTGATGCATGCAAGATAATATATTTTGAATAGGGTTTACTTACAAAGGAACTATTTGTAAAAATATTGGTATAGAGGATGCAGAAAGCACTCAATGTTCTGCTCAAAGATGCTGAATGTACATAATTCTTTTGCCATGGGTTCTAATAATGGCTCCACATCACTAAAGGAAGGCTGATAAACCAGTGAGGGTGATACCTGATTAAGATTATCCTCAATGAAAAGTAAAAGAGCTTTTGGTAAATATATTAAGATATTTTTTGTTGCCTCTAAGAATTCTATATTTGCACCTCACTTCCTAATAAAATTAATTGATTATGTAGGGCCTAGAAAGGGAATAGGAAGTAAAGATATCTAGCAGAAAGTCCTGGAAACTAGTCCTCGGTACAGTACAGAGTATGAACTTTCCTGAATGGATGTTGAAACGTATAGAGATTCTATGAAAGTTCTAAGCATGCCAACCATAGTTCTCCCAAAAGTACTTGTGGAACTAGCCATGGCCCTTCCTCCGGAAGTTTCACATATATCAATACCATTAGGCTCTGCCATGATGACATGAGTCTCTATAGTATTATTTACTATACAATCCAGTCATCCCTGTCAAAATTCAAGATAACAAGATTTATATTTAAAAAAACCTAAGTTGTCATTGATTCTGATATTTAGGTTCCATACTCTTCAATGATAAGAGGATCAAACAGAAATTAAACAGAGATATGTAAAGGGAGTTTGATTTTAAGTTTTATACCTGAGACACTAGCCATAGCCTCTAAACTATCAGTATCACATAATTTTTCTACCATTTTACACTTATAGATAAAGTAGAAGAGCATATCACCAATGACAAATGCTTAGGTACAAACCAGGTCACCAAGGCTTTTCTTACACACAACACAATAAAATATAGAGGACTGGACACATAAGACTAGATCCAAGCAAGACAATCCATCAGTTGTAATATAATGAGCAGATAAGATGGGATGGCAGAACAAAAACAAAAACAATTAAAATCTCATATTGCTTGTAGCGATTTGGCACAACGGAGATGCTTGGAAATGACAGCGGCTGACAAAGCAATCTATAAGGAATTAGTTTTTATTTTTGTTTCAAAACTTAATATTAACTGTGAGCATAGGGTAGATTTTCCCAAAGAATATATGTACACAAATGTCACATAGTCATCAGTTATTTTTTACAAATGCATTATATTTAGTTTCAGTATAGAAAGGTTTATTGGTTCTAAATTAATATTTTTCGGCCTTATTCATTTACCCATTAAATCATTCTTTAAGCGCCTAATACCTACCATGTGTGACACCTGTGGTAGGGCCGTGGTTCTCACAACTGGCTGTGCATTGGCACGTCTGGGGAAGCTGTTCAACACACGAATATATACAAGTCACTCACTCCACACTTTCTGATTCAGGGTCCAGAGGTGTGAGGCATAATCATCCTTTTTTCCCCAATAAATTTCTCAGGTGGCTCTTATGCCAGAGACACACATTAAATTAGTTGAAAATGGTTCTGAATATAACATCTTATCCTAACAGAATCTTGACACATCTTGCAACAAATATTTCATAGTAGACTCCCTCAGCCTGATGACCTAGGAAGCAGGTGCAGACTAATTAGAGATTTGCACCTTCGTTGAAAGGTGGAAAACTGAGGATGGGGAAGAGGAGAAGGAATACAGACAGTAAGAAAACTGCCATGATCACAGCAAGCTTCACTGAATGTTTTCAGAAGTGGGATAGGAAGGAAAACCAAGAGTATTAACACTGATTTGTCACCTTTCTATGTTTAGAAATATGTGTGTCTGGGTGTGTACATGTCTGACGTGGTCCATAAACTGTCCTTTTGTGATTAATACAGAGGTTAACCCTGATGGAGCTCAAATCTTACCAATTATGTTTCCAAATATCATGACTCCTATTTTAGAGGAAAGTGAACTTAGTTGATGGTATTACGTAGAATTGCATCACCAACACGATAAAATTTAAGTTACTTGGGTTTCAAAATTCAACACAAAATACAGTGTGCTTTGATACGCAAGGGTTAGCCAGTAGAATGGGGACTTTAAAAAGCACAGAACTTGGGCGCTGACGGGGAATACTTTATATCTATGTGAAAAGCTAAGGCTTCAACATATGAAACCAATATGGGGAATAAAGATAATAAAATTAACATGACATCTAGAGAATTTCAGATATCATGAACTTCAGGAAAGATAAGATGATATCATAGTTTAGAAATAAAATAGAAATCTTAGCTTAACTGAACCCAGTTGCTGGGTTCACCAGTAAGAAACCTTGAGACTTGTATTACATACTCCTATTGAAATAAATATCCAGGTATATATAAGGTTAATTACAGAATGAAATCTTGCCAAAAATGAGAACCAACATGTGAATAAAAGTGCATGGCCAAGCAATATCTTAAAAGGCTTCTATAGATATATGTCAAAAATTAAAAGGGGGGTAATAGAATAGTTTACCACAACTAAATTTTTCAAATGTTAAACATAAACAAAATACATTATAATTTTCTCTTGCATTTCCCCCCATCTTTAACCCAATCATTCATTTGAAGACAAATTTCACTTTCTGTTCTTCATGTTGTATTCAACATTAATTTAAAGGTGGCTAATTTAGACTAAAGGATGGACCTATGTGGTAGGTGATTCCCCTAAATCAGTTATTCATGTTTTTTTTCTAGCTGGAGGTTTAACTCAAAAGACATGAGTTCTATATACAATCAAAGATTGCTACTTTGTAAATTACAGAAAAATTAAGAAAAAAAAATTCAAGTATTGCCAAACTAATTGTGTGTTCTGTCTGACACAAAGGAATTTTAGGTGTTTTTTACAACTCAAATTCTCCAGATTTAATTATTTATAAGAAATCATATGGTAAATATCCTAGAGAGTAAAAGGTCACTTAATCTTTTTCTCTATTTAGGTTTTAAAAAACAAACAACATTATGATGAATGAGCATTGACACAAAGCTAAAACATTCCCATGAAAATATATGTTATGAACCACACACAATCCATTAAATAAGACAGAGTCCATTCCATTCTAGTTTTTTTTAGCCTGTGTGAGTACTGAGAAAGGGAGAAAGAGAAAGAGATTTAGGACACCTTGAGCACTCTTTCAAGTACCACTAATGAAATAAATAATATTTGTTGTCACATCACTCACTGGGAGGTGGATGTGACTTCATGCTTATTCATTTGTCACTCTCCAATTGAATGATGCCTCCCTTAGTACACAAACCTTTTCCCAACAGCTGGTAACTACTCAAGTAGAAGTTAATTGAGTCATTGGTTTCCCCTTGAATCTGTGAATGTTTGGGGATTATGAGCCATCAATACTGCATGTAATAAGGTAATAGTCCAATTCCTATTATGAAAATAAGTTGAGCCTGCTTTATATTCTACTCAGGTATATGTACTGAAGTATAAGTCATTAGAAGGAAGAAAACTGGAGAGGAAAAGAATCAGGAAGTATAGAATGAGAACAAAATTCCTGTAGGACAAATAGGAAATATTTAAAAGTAGTATTTATTGTGCCTAAAAATTCTAATTTATTTTCCTGATTTAATCAACAACTCGTACATCTTGTCATTCTCAGTTTCAGACTGAATATAATTCTAGAAAAGCATCATTCATACTCTGAAGAGATATGAACTATGATCAGGAGATCTGGTTGTGGTCATAGCTCTGTACAATTAAGAACAGCACGTAATTAAACATTTTAGCATATCTCACACATTATGCTTCATCTTGATATGCCACAGAGTTTTCTTCTGGGAAACAAGAATAACACATCAGAGTTGTGGTAAGAAATTAAAAATTCTTTTTTTTAATGTTTATTTTTGAGAGAGAGAGAGAGACTGAGGTGGGGGCGGGGGGTGGCATTGAGGGAGACAGAGGATTCCAAGCAGGCACCGTGCTGACAGGAGAGAGCCAGATGCGGGGCTCAAACTCATGACTAATGAGATCGTGACCTAAGCCAAAGTCAGACGCTTATCGGACTGCGTCACCCAGGAGCCTCAAGAAATGAAAAGTTCTTAAACAAACTTATCTATTTGGAAATGCAAGTTTATTCTTTTTGAGCCCCGTAAGTCAGTAACGAAGCAGATTCTAGAGGTCTGTTCTACCATTAGTGGAATATCCCCTTTACAATCAGCAAAGAATGAATACAGAAGAGGTGCCAGGGCTTCCATTAGGAGAAGTGAGGCCCTGTTTATAAACCAGAGAGACCAGTTTCAATGACTCAGCTCATGCAAATACTCAGTGTCTTTGCCTGCACCAATCATGTGTTTCACCATTGAAACAGAATTCTGAGGGTTGGTATGAACTCCCTGAGTCCTCTCACGAAAGGGAGCACAGAGACACTCAAGCCCTGTGTGTTATACTCTTCAGAGAAACACGTGAGAAACCTGCCTATCAGGACATGGGCATAAGAGTCCAGAATTCTAGGCCAATGGATAGAAGAGAGGGGGAAGAATAAGATAACTTACTGTCTTCTTTATAAGCAGCCGCATGAAGATTAATGAGCTAATTTCTGAGAAGCACTTAAACAGTCGTGGATGCCAAGTTTAAACATTATTATTTATTAGTTGGCTATGTGGTAAATTTCCCCTGAGAGCATGACTGAAAGCCATACAGAAATGTATCTTCTTATTCAATTTCAATATACATACTGTGTATAAGGTAGATTTTAATTGCACAAGAGCATTTAGAAAGATAGTAAATCACCATGAAGTGAGTCTAAGGGTGAAATGATAGTTCTCCAAATATGTGAGAGTGTTCAGTATTCAAGGGGTGGCAAATCAGAAATTAACTATTAAATGAGACAGTCTGTTGTCTCTATCCCTAGAGAACAGGATTTAGGACAGGGAACATAAATTCAGAATGGTGCTGTTGGGAACAGGAAAGGTGTCAGAAATCACACATTTTGCCATGGACTTCCCTATAAGAAAGTCTTTAAAGGAAATGTCTTTAAATGTACAAGCTGAGCCCATAAAGCTTTACAAAAAAACAGGGGCTGGGAGGACCCAGACTTACAAATCTTCTATAGAATTTTCAAAGCACGTCAAAAATTTGTGTGTAATAAAGTTACAGGGCATATCTCACAAGGATAAGTGTTCGTGCAGTAAAAACCACATCGATAACTTTTTCAGGGGAACTTGTTGCCTACCAGAGTAACCCAGATTTTTTGAAACATTATTATTATTTAAAATAAGTATAAGTTTTAAAATGCCACCCAATCTGGCAAAGATTTACAGCCAGTATCATGGTGGTAATATCATATTCCAACTAGAAAGTAAAGAGCAAAACATTTAAAATAATTCTGCATAGTATTTCATAGCTCTATTCTATAATAGACAACTGATTCTCACTCCACCAAAACCGATATTTCAGCTAAAAGAAAGCAAGATGATTTTGGCATAAGGTTCAGAAAAACATCTAGTACAAATTCTCATTCTATTCCTAATAACTGTGGCATTTGGGAAAGGAAGATTTATAGCCAGGTTTTAATACCTATAATTATAGAGATGCCATTAAAAATCCTCTTTGCATTAAATATGCCTCCCAGATTCAACTCTTGGTATTTGTCTAATGCTTGAGTTTTATTCTTCATAGGACAGAAAGGCAATGGAAATGAGAGAAGCTCTCCTGTACAAGGTTAATTCATGGATGATAAATGAGTGCTTTAAAATGAACTGCATAGGTTACAATTTGGACAAGTTTTGGCAGAAAACCAGTTTTCTCTGTCTAGTTGGGGGACATATAGAAGATTTGACAGAACAGACAAATAGACAAGTGGTTACTCTATGAAATCCTTCTCAAGCGAGTTGGAAGAGTTCATTAGAATATTTTCAAATGTAAAGCAGGCAAGAGTTGTGATCCTAACTTGGATACAACAAGCATTTTTTGGTATCTTCTTTCTTGAGGCAACAGCAAAATGTAAGAAATATATGTATTCTTAAATAAGTGTGTCTGTGGGAAAGTTGAAACAATAAAATGAATGTAAATGAAATAGCTGACTGGGAAAGTCATTCAATCCATCTTCTCAATTTATGTGATTGAACTGTGTTAAATCAAAGCCACTTTATTATTAGATTAATCTTACTCTTGAAAACAGGACTCCTATAGTCATGAATGTTTTTCCAATAACTCTTGAGTAAGCATCCTCATATGCATTCTATTTAAAAGTATTAGTCCTGATGCCTAGGGGAGTGGATTATTTCTTTACTGACTAGGACCACCTGTGTGATATGAAATGCATGGAATCAAAAAAACCCTGCTTAGGCAAAGTAATTCCACTACCAGACTGTAGGAATTTGCTCTTCTGCCCAGTTTATCATTGAGTAATTTCCTCTTTCTTAGCTACTGGAGGCTGATAGGTGATGTGTATGTGTCTGCGTGTGGGGTAGGTGAAAGCTTGCACGAGATTGGTATGAAAAGCGAACAGACAACGAAGCAGAGAAAAACTCAATTCAAACATAAAAATGCCACTGTAATTGTAACGCATTGGTTAGAACTGCTCTACTCGGGGGCATCAGGTGGCTCGGTCCGTTAAGCGTCTGACTTCAGCTTTGGTCATGATCTTGCGGTTTGTGAGGTAGAGCCCTGCATTGGACTTGCTGCTGTCAGTGCAGGGCCTTCTTCGGATCCTATGTATCCCTCTCTCTCTGCCCTCCCCGGCTTGCTCTCTCAAAAATAAATGAACATTTAAAAACAAAAAAAAGAAGTGCTCTACTTGTATGGAAAGCAAGATACAGCTGGCATTGGTGGAATGCAGATACATGGCAGCATAGACATACTCTAAAACAAGGTGATGGAGAAGCCAGGGTACAATGGGTTAGTATGAGTTAGTTAAGCAAAGAGTATGGAGGTCTGAGTCATGTGGTTTGGGAACTGTGAAATACAGTGAACGTCTCACTAAAGAGAAAACAGAAATAATTTTAACTAATGCTAGACTGATATTTGGGGACCTTAGAAAGGCTGCAAGGATACCCCATTGACCTGATATTCTTTCTTTATTTATTTAGCATTAATCAAGGTTAATAAGAAAGTTTCTTTTAACAAAATGCTACCATCGGGGGTGCCTGGGTGGCTCAGTAGGTTGAGTATCTGACCTCGGCTCGGGTCCTGATCTCATGGTTTGTGGGTTTGAGCCCGGCGTCGGGTTCTGTGCCACCAGCTCAGAGCCTGGAGCATGTTTCGGATTCTGTGTCTCCCTCTCTCTCTGCCCCTTCCTCACTTGCGCTCTGTCTCTCTCTGTCCCAAAAAGTAAATAAACATTAAAAAAATTTTTTTAAATAAAATGCTACCATCATTGTTCATGTTAAAAATAAACTATATACGTGCTAGATATTTTCTATTTGCCCCTCTGAATCCTCTATCTTATCCTCTATTTTTTTTGTGTGCCCAGGGACTTTAACAGTCCAGGTACAAACTCAGCTTTTGTATCTTCCAGTTCTTATTTGGGATTTGCCAACAGAGATTGTCAGCATGAGAACAGAATGAATGAAGAAAGGGTTAGAGAGGAAGGTCCCGTGTTTATTTCCCTTGCTTTCTCCTTCAAGGATTTCACGAGCTGGCCACATGCTTACTGTCTCTTTTTCCATGTTCTACAAACACTTTCTCCTCTCCCACCCTTAGTCCTTTGGTTGGTAATACCATCTCCTGTACACACACTATCTTTTGTGATTTCCCTATACCACCCCACCACACCTTTGTAAGTTGTCCCTTTATTAAGCTTTTCTCAAGTTACTCATTTGGAGCATGCCGCTGTGCCTTCCAGACTCTGACTCTTACAATATACTACGTGTGTTCTATGTAACTTACTTTTGTACTTAGGATTGTCTTTCATGAAAATAACTTTTTTGGGCGGTTGTTTTTAATCAGCAGCATAGGGACTCATACTAAAACATGGCTAGGTGAAACATGGAGATTGTTATAAATTTGCTTTGAAATTGTGTATTAAATTTGACCAAAAAAGTTTTATATTTCTCAAGTTTCCTTGGGAGCAGTAGCATTTTCTTTTTCTCTCTCTTTGTTGTAGAGTTCATTTATTTATTTTAAGAGAGGCAGAAAGAGAGAGAGAGAGAAAGAGAGAGAGAGAGAGCAGGGGAGGGTCAGAGAGAGAAAGAGAGACTCCCAAGCAGGGTCTGCATGGACAGTGCATGGACAGTGCAGAGTCCAACGTGAGGCTCAAACTCACAAACTGTGAGATCATGACCTGAGCCGAAATCAAGAGTAGGATGCTTAGCTGACTGAGCCACCCAGGCGCTCTGTAAGCAGTAGCATTTTCAGTGGATAACAAAGCCAAATAATTCAGATATTTCTTGGTCGTGGAAATTGTAAAGGATATTTTTAATATTACTCATCACAAGTTGAACTCATTAGAGTGCTCCCCATGAATAGTTGTCCTTTTGTACAATGAGTTAGTGAAATGGCAGTTACTAGAATCACATAATCATACTATTTTCTTCTTCCAGTTTCTTTATCAATCCAATTTAATCTTGGTTTGCTGATTAAATACAGTATGTCAATCAGCAGAATTTGGTTTCCCAGATGAATTTTCTTTAAAATATTTCTCGCTTTCTGCTGACTATCATAATGGAGACTTGTGGCTTCTATAATTTTTTGATGTTTTCAAGTTCTACATTTCTAGGATTGTATCAATGATAGTACTTCATTAAAGGTTTCCCATACCATGGAGACAAAATAATAAAATTTTACCTTGAGTTTCGCAATATAAAACTCTTGGTCTCTGGCCCCTAAAGTATACCCATAAAATGAATTCACACCACCTGTGTATTACACACACACACACACACACACACACACACACACAATATCATCATCATCATCATCTTTTCTTTAACCCTGACACTCTTAATCAATTGGAATTCCTACGTGAAATTTCCCCTCCTTTGTTTTCCACCTTAGAGCTCTCATTGAACCCTTATTGGAGAGGTGTGTGACCTGCCCTCCCCTCCCCCATCATCTGTTGACTAAATCACCTCTTTTTATCCTCACTTCTTACCAAAGTTCTATCCTTGGGTCTCTTCTCTTTTCAGGGCGGCCATTTTTTAAATAATAATACTTCACCTCATTATCATAGCTTCAACTATTATGTATATTCTTTTATTTTCAAAATAAGTATCTCTGACCAATAACTCTCTTCTAAGCTGCAAAATTCATATTTCTATCTGCTTTGGAGAAACATTCACATAGATATCCTCTATGGAACTAAACTTCAACAGGGGCAAATATAAATTTATTATTATCTCAAATAAAGCACTTCTCTTTCATTTATACTTTTCTCCAATACACATAATAATCTTGAAATGCCAAAGTCAATCATATCCCTTCACTTGTCTTAGCTCTTGCCTCTCCCAGTATTTTTTACCTAATCAGTCACCATTTTTTTTTTCTGGTTTTACTGTCTAACCATGTCTTGTCTGGTTCTGCTCCTATCCCTACTGTCATTGGCTTGGTTTGGTGTCTCAACTTCTCTTAATTACATTTTTACAGTAACCTCAAAGTTTATAATCTTGATTACACTAATTTAAAAGCAAACTATTAATATTATTATCTTACATAAAGTCTTTCATTGCTTTCTCTATTCCTACTGTTTTATAAAAGACTTTTAATAATCTGGCTCTTGTCAGTATTTCTAATTTTATCTTCTGATGTCTCTGCAGCAGCCTGTTGCAGTTTTTCCAATGTACTCACAATTTATCCATAATCTTAGCAAATCTCAGTGAAGTATATATGCATAATCAAATCATTGTGGCCAGACTGTTTTGCTGCTCTAACTGGAAAGCCCTAACTGTACTTTAAAAATCTCTTCACTTGGGGTGCCTGGGTGGCTCACTCGGTTAAGTGTCCGACTCATGATTTCAGCTCAGGTCATGAACTCATGGTTCATGAGTTTGAGCCCCACATTGGGCTCTGCACTATCCATGCAGAGCCTGCCTGGGAGTCACTCTCCTTCTCTCTCTGCCGCTCCCCTACTCAAGTTCTATCTCTCTGTCAAATAAATAAATAAAAATTAAAAAATAAATTATCTTCACCTGATACTTCTTCCCTTCCTGAGTCTCAAAGACAGTGAATCACACCAACCTGGGTGCATCTGCATATATTTATTGGCATCTATCTTACTGTACTGGAATGGTTCATTTTTCACATATTATTCCCCCAAAATATCCTTTTGCCTTGGCTACAGGAAATATGTCTTAGTTACCTTAGTACCTCAATTCTAAGCACAGTGCCTGCATCATAGTAAATAGCTAATAACTACGTGTCTACCTATAGAGTATGAATACAGGAAAGAGAAGGAAGGGGATGGCAGCCTTGTAAGAGTACATAGCACTGACAAGGAATAAGAATCCAGGAGATCACATAGACAGAGAGTGTGAGTCGCCATCAAATGGAGGATAAGCAAAAAGAAGAGAAACTCTTAGATGAGAACTTTTCTGGGAGTAGAAATAATAAACAAGGTGGTAATAGCATCCTAAAACTCTAAAATAGGATGAGATTGTATATTCACCATTTAATTTTTAAAAAAATTTTTGAAGTTTATTTATTGAGAGAGAGAGAGAGAGAGAGAGCAAGCACATAAGAGGGGGGAGGGGCACAGAGAGAAACAGAGTCCCAAGCAGGCTCCGTAACATCATGCAGAGCCTGATGGAGGGCTCCAACTCAGGAACTGCGAGATCATGACCTGAGCTGAGATGAAGAGTTGGGTACTTAACTGACTGTGCCACCCTGACACCCCTTCCCCATTTAATTTTTAAGGAGATCCTTATTTTACCATTTAAATGCTAATTAAAATGACATACCAGATATCTGTAGGAAAGCTTCCAATGTGGCACACCTACGCAAAACAAAAACAAAAACAAAAACAAAAAAATGAAAACAAAACAAAACAAAACAAAAAAACAAACAAAAAAACCACCAGACAAACAAAAACAACAAAAACAAAAAACCTGTCGTGGGAAAAATGACAAACTTTTGAGGCCGGAAAGGACTGGAAAGTTAGAGTCCTGTGAAATGAATTAGCACCCTAGGGACATCAGCCTATCCTTGCTAAGCAGAAACATACATTTTAAATGGGCTGGGTGTAGGGGACAAGAGATAAAGCCAAGGCTAAGGTGGGTAGGAAAATACTCCCCTACAGTGGGTATAATGAAATTCTTCACCTTGGTTTTTAGCCTTGGTTCTTAGTAGAGAAGAAAAACAGTAACAGTGGGAGGGAGACAGACAGAAGAGTGTTGAAAACAAAAGGATGTAAAGATATACATACATATATATACATATATATATAAGTACATATATATATACACACATATATATATATATATGTGTGCGTGTGTGTATAAGAGGATAATTAAGTTAAATACTAAATTAAAAGAAAGCTGATATGCTTTTATTAATATCAGACAAAAAAATCAAAAGCATCACTTAAATAAAGAGGTTCACCAAATATGAGAAAATATTCAGTTCAATAGAGAGAATATTTTAAAATTCACCTGCAACTACCATAGTTTCAAAATATGGATAGCAAAATATCCCATTTTCCAGTGAGAAGTGTAAAAGTCCATGTCCAGAGGAACAGATTTGAACACATTTCTCAGTGACCTACTGTTCATTCAGACACACACACCCGCCAGTCAGGAAGGGTACAGAAGATGGGAACAACAAAAGTAGCAGCTTGTGCCCAACAACCATCCCCTGTTAAGTATGGGCAATGCTAGCCCTTTCTTAACTGGACTTCTCTGATGTATTATTTTCTTCATTTTAATCCCAGCATCTAAGACAACACTGTATTCAATCTCCCAGAGCTTGTCTGAGACAAGTTTTCCTTCCAGTTTCTTTCTTTTAAATTTCTCGCAAAACTCACTTGTTTGTATTTTCATTCATTTTCTTGAAATGCCTCCAAGTTTTGTTTAAATGCAAAAGAATGCTTTCTGCAAACACAGACATTTAATCGCCTTTGCTGTTCTAGGTGCTTTCCCGTCTCAGCACCACCTCAGATTATTTCCAGGAGTCTGAGCCAAGGGTCAACTCTTAGAACTGCTTCTGTGGCTTTTGATTTTATCAAGTCCCTTCTCAGTTTGTACTGAGTAGCCCAGAATTAATTAAATGAAGAAAATTGTTTTAGACAGGAAAATGACAAGTGATTCAGATGGAACTGCTTTTGGAGATATTCTACTCTTTTTTCAAGTGATTTCAGTAACTTCGTGGAAATTCCATATCCTGTTTGCTGACGTACAGACTTGGTCTGACCAAAAGATAAAATTCAGGTTAACATGGGATTTCTAAAACATACAATATTTTTTTTCAGTTTAATCTATTCTCTTTCAGGTTAATACATTTAATGGTCAAGAATAGAACTTTTCTTGCAAACACGTACTCTCTTGGGTAAAAATTAGGTTGCTGGTGAATACTGCAGCCAAGCAGAAATGCTTTTAAACATGTTTTAAACTTCAAACCTATGTCTGTGATGGGTATGACATTTTTGCTACTTATTTGAAACCTCTTTTTTTCCCCTTCATTAAAAAAAAAAACTCAAGGAAGATAGTATTTATTTCATCAAGTTTGTTGTGGGGGTGAACTGTGTATAGACTACCTAATACAGGTTATTCTGTGTGGTAAAATTTCAAAGACAAATTCACAAGTATGAAATTATTGCACATACCAAAAATGAAAATTTTTTTGTCAATGAATGTGATTTAAATTAATGGGGAAATATGCATCTAAATGATAAGGAAACAGTGAGCCCAAAACATCTACAAACCTTGAGAAGACTTCAAGCCCACAGTGATATACTCAGTAATATCATAATGCTGTCTCATCCTCTAAACCCTGGTCATAAGTAGATTCTTCTTTCTATTTTCTTTCAGAATCACTTACACTGAATCAAGAAGTTACATATTTTAAAAATCTGCTGTATTTAAAAATCTATTCTATTTTCTACATAACCTGATATTTTGTCTGGCAAATTCTGCCATGTAAAGACACAATAGTGCAATTAATGAAGTTCAGAGCCTTGGTAGGAACTCTGCATTTAGTGTCTGTTCAATAAGACATATTTAATTCATAATACATTTTAAATATTATGGGTATCATGTGAATCTGTTAGATGCTCTGTACTAAAATTAAACAACAATCTTATTTTTATAAAGTATTACAGACCCATAGTTATTAGTCTTCCTTGTTCATTTGTTTATTTTAATGGTGACCTCATAGTCATAACGCAGCACAGTAAATCAATAAAAAGCCAGACAAAAGTAAATACATTGATTTGGGGGGGGTGCGGTGGCAATCAGACCACAGTGTTTTCATTCTCTGGACATTTCCAAATCGTATTTGCTTCTGCCCACATTCTAGATCATTTAGAAAACTAAAAAAAATAAAAATAAATACAAAAAAATCCTACTACCTCTATTTTTTTCTAAAATACTGTCTCCATTTCCTCACTCTAACCAAAACCTGACCTAAATTTCATAATTCTCCCTATCCTGAGATCCTCCCCCCACTCATACTCATGAATGAAGAAAGAGATGCCAGTGTTCTCTTTACTCCTTTCTGTGCTGAAACCATCACCCTGTTATTTACCAATAAGCCTCCCACTTTTGATGAGCATGCCATTCAACTGTGATGTTTTCTTTCCATTTGTCTTTATGTCTCCAACTTCATTGGCTCTTTTCTTTTCTCTGTTGACTAAGGCTACTTGGATCACAACATTCTTTGAAAACCCTTCTCTAGTCGGGTTCTTGATATTCAAATTAATATGCCTTTAAGCAACCCCTCCTAGGACCTACACCTTTTCAATTCCAAAGACCTCCATTTTTATCATACACAGGCATTTCTTTATGCAAACATCTCCTATTCTTATGAGCTGTGTCCCCTCCAGCTCCCCTCTGCTCTCACGCATTCCTACCCCTTTTAGATTGGATAGCTGGCAGTGTCATCATTATTTCACATACCTATCGATGTGCTTTTTCCTCACTCTGACGTTCTGCCTGCCATGCGTGTCATTTCACTTTTCAAATCTAGGATACTCTTTTGCATTTTTGTTCTTTATTTTTTAAATTTTATTTATCTTTGAGAGAGTTAAGAGAGAAAGAGAAGCAGAGAAAGAGAGAATCCAAAAGCAGGCTCTGTGGCCATCAGCATGGAGCCTGACGTGGGGCTTGAACTCACAGAAGTCAAGAGGTGAACACTCAACCAACTGAGCCACCCAGGCACCCTGAGTTTTGCATTTTTGTTCTTAGGTGCTAAGCACTTAAGAAAAGGGCAAGTAACCAGGGTAATTGTATCTATTAGGAGCAAATGCTAATTAATATCAGTTAATATCCTAATGTTGTTTTGCTCTCCTTTTAGTCTATACTTGGCATAAGGAAAATTTTTTATTCAATTTGCCTAGATTGCAACCTGATAGAAACATTTTGGAGGGGCATTTGGTAATATATATGAAAGTGATTTAAAAATTATATTCATAAAACATTATTAGCATTTATCCAAAGACAATTATCAGATGAGTGAACAAATATACATATTTTATTTGCATATAATGAATTTAATAAATTATTTTATATAACTATAGTAGCATACATGCAGCCATGAAATAAATTTTATATTAATTAATATAGCAAGATCTTTACAATATTACTGAGTGAAATGGAATATTATGAACTGGAATATTACATGCAATTACATATATGTGAGTATATGGCTAATACTGTATGCAATCATACATATGTGTGTCTTGTGTTGAATGTAGGAAAATGTTTGCTAAATAATTAATGATTCATTTGTTGAAATTTTGCATGATTTTTATACTTTTTTATCTTTATGAATTTCCTTCTTTATGCTTTACAGTATTACTTAAAATTCCTGCATGAATATATATTATTGTAATAAGAAAAATAACACAATTAAACTACTATTTGAGAAAAATAGATGTAACTTTTAATTCCTCATTTCCCTTTTGTTTCTAAACAAAATGGAATTTTATTTGCTGACTCCAACTATTCTACTACACGGGTTCTTGTAAAGCTCAATTACCTATGAATCATCAAACCCACCGATGCTTTATTCTTGGACAGCTCTCAGGGGAGTCTGACAAGGCTGAGTATGTTGCCCTTTTATAAGCATCCGACTTCGGCTCAGGTCATGATCTCCTGGTTCATGAGCACAAGCCCCAAGTTGGGCTCTGTGCCCACAGCTCAGAGCTTAGAGCCTGCCCGGGATTCTGCGTCTCTCTCCCTGTCCCTCCCCCACTCACACTCTCTCTCTTTCTTTCTCTCTCTTTCTTTCTCTCTCAAAGATAAAAAACAATAAACATTTTTTTGAAAAGAAGAGTTGAATGCTTAACCGACTGAGCAACCCAAGCTCAGTATGCTCAATCCCAAATACACTGCCTTTATTAACAGCATGGCCACTTTTTCCTTCTTTTCTTCTCTTTTTTTTTTTAATTTTTTTTTAACGTTTATTTATTTTTGAGACAGAGAGAGACAGAGCATGAACGGGGGAGGGGCAGAGAGAGAGGGAGACACAGAATCAGAAGCAGGCTCCAGGCTCTGAGCCATCAGCCCAGAGCCCGACACGGGGCTCGAACTCACGGACGGCGAGATGGTGACCTGAGCTGAAGTCGGACGTTCAACCGACTGAGCCACGCAGGTGCCCCTCTTCTTTCTTTTTTTAAAGATTTTATTTTTATGTAATCTCTACACCTAACATGTAATCTCTACACCTGTGAGTTCAGGGCTTGAACTCACAACCCTGAGATCAAAAGGTCACATGCTCTTTCTACTGAGCCAGCTGGGTTCAAATATCTATGAGTATTTGTTTGTTTGCTTGTTTGTTTGTTTGTTTTGCAGCGTGGCTACTTTAAACCTCATCAGATATCACTGCATCTTAGACTCTTTTACCAGCTTATTCTATGTGTTCCCTAAGTAAAACATTTTCTAGCGCCCATGTTCAAAGCGCATTTCTTTCAGCATACATGCTCTTCGCTAATCTACTTTCCTCCCACAACAAATATCATCCTTACTCAAATGATTATCCCAAATTGATGATTCTCAAATTGGTGATTCTCAAATTATTACCTAAATATCAAAGTTACACACCTAACAGCCTGCTGTTCACTCTGTAAAATAAGGCTGAAGTTATCTCCAACTCTTCAGGGGTAGATGAGAACTCATTAATTTCCCTTCCAAAATTTTATTCTTCCATGCCTTTGATTTTAAACGTATTACACCTTCTCCTTTGCTTGGATTTAAAACTCCAGACTTGAACTTCCTTTCCCTGGTGCCTCATATCCAGTCACCGTATCGCATTGATTACACGCCTATCACATATTTGTTAATGGGTGAATGAAGTAAGGTTTTAGATGAGGTGCTATTTCCTTTGCACTCTCAGTTATACTGGCCCATTTTGGACATTAATCACTTCTCTCCTAGATATCCAAAATAGCCTCCAAGAGAGATTGCTAATTCTCTTTTCCTTTAGTCATACAGACATCAGTGTTAAGTTGCTAACATTCTGATTACGATGGTCTCCCTTTGGAAGAGAGAAAGGATATTACCATTATATTAGTTTGACATTCCAGGCCCTTCCTCCAGGATATCATTTCAAACTTCCCTTGAAACTTCACTTCTCATTCACAGTTACATCCATCTTCCCAATACTCTATTAGCCATAAATGAATAGCCACATTCTAAAATGCCTGCATTTTTTGTTGTTGTTGTTCGTTTTTTTTTTTTTTTTCTCTAAAATTAATTTAACTAAGACAAGGAGTTTGGCATTCACCTAGAACACAGGTGGTTATTAGTTTTGCACTATTCCCTGGATTGTCATGCTCTGAAGTCTATGCCTTTAGTCACTATGGTGTGTTATAGCTAAACTGCAAGGAGACCCACATACAATCAATTTATAGGAACATGCTTCAAGAATGCTTTTTAAAAAAGTTCTTTGACAATGCATAGGAGAGTGGGAATCACTGTTAACTGAAGAGCTATCAGAAAACTCATCCATAAAAAGAAGACAGTAGTCACAGGTCTCTAGATGGACAAATAGCAAGATTGTATGGGGAGTACTGAGGAAGCCAGATTTTCTGGAGCATGGGTTATTTTTCAGGTATAGTAGATGAGAATCCCTCAGAGGGATGTTCACTGCATTTTCAACTGAACTTCAGTTAGGACAGTGGTTAACCTATAGTAGCCACAGTAAAGGTCTAAACCATTGGTGACAGATAACGGTGTGAACTAGACCTCTTGAAGAAATGAGAAGGAAATGAACCACCAGATATCCGTTTCTCTGAAAGCTGATTATAGAGAAAAGGGATACCATTTTACAGACAACTACATTATCTAAATTATTTTAATTATTACTCATAATTATTAAGTTATCAATTTATGTGCTGTTTATATGACTATGGTGTGGTTAAAGAAAATGAAATACTGACTAAAAAAAATACAGGCCAAATTGGGGTCTTGTGTCAAAATTTGCATATTTGAATGTGTTTCAACTAACTTTAAAAATACCCCTCTGGATTAAGGAGACCTGGAAGCTCTCTGCCTTCTGGCAACTAAAGTTCCAACAAATTCTAATAAAAAGAATGTATCAGAGAAAAAACTGATTTTCAAGCCAAGTAATATGAGTTTTAAAACTGGCCTACTACTTGTTAATTATGTGACCCATAAGGCAAGAAATGAGGGCTGCAGCTTTCTATCACCTGTAAATGGCTATACGATAAAAGACAAGTCAATTCTTATCATTCCATCTTGGTTTTCTCATCAGTTTAACAGGTATAAACTGAATAACTCAACTCTGGGGAAGAATAAGCATCATTTTCCTCTTTAACTAGTGACATTACACTGGGGAAACTTAACAAATGTAAAACAAATTATTCTTGGTTAAAAATATCCTATTGGATTAGATAATAGCAGTAAGTGTACTTTCTATTTTGGCTTATAAATCAGCAGTTATTGATATACATTAGTGTATCGGTTTCTAGATATATAGATCTATATCTTTCTATGTACCATTTATCTATTTGCCGACCTATAAATGTACATCAGTACTTGTTAATATTCCAATTAATCTTAACATCTTGTGATTTTTAGACTGGTTGGCTCTGTAATAATTCCTCCATTTGTTAAATTGTCAATTTCAGCATACTATTTGAAGCAAACAACTGTGGAACCAAATACATATTACTAACCACTTCAATCTTAAATATTTTTATCCCTCTCTCCATTTAATTTTTATTATATATTTTAATCAGTTGCCTCAAATCCTTTGGCTTAAAGAAAAAGGGGAATTTTAGCTTATGAATAGATTACTTGTAAACACTCATACGTAATATTAAATAATTTACTTAAGTTTTTATGAGTAAAAATAGAGATGTGAAGTTTTTCTATGTTGGTTCTGTTTTCCAAAAGAATGTTAAATATTTCCCTCCATATATAAACTTATTTGGAAAAGTGCATTTATGAACATCTTTCCTCTTTAACTGTATCTGTGAAAACTACAGTGATTTAAAGCCATGTTTCAAATCCAAAAACTTTAAGAATATAGACCAAGAAAACTACATTATAATGGTAACACTAAAATAAGACTTTTCAATTTAAGGATAGTTTAAATTTGAGAGTGGTCTGCAAGGTTCCACGATTGTGCAACTATGCATATTTTCTTTAGGTAAAACAACAACAAAATATTAATGGCTTATAAGGCATCTACTTTATCAATAATTTAATTCTCAGAAAATTCATTTCAAATTAAGAAACATAAGATATTTATCTTGAAAAACGGAGTAAAGGTTCTTTGTAAATAAATCCTTTGCCTATGGGCAATTTCACCCATGATACACTTTTTAAGTAATCCATTTTGTGTGGCCATTTGTGTACTCATTTTACACTCAAATATCAAAGAAAAATGAAAGACACGGGTAATAAATTATATTTTTAAAATATTAGCATTGTTGTTTGATGAAATAAGTTTCGAGAATCTTGTTTAATGAATTCATGTTTTTAAAGCATCTGGTTATCTTTCTGACCAAAAATGCAATACCAATTATATTTTATAGGTAGCAATTTCATTTTATAGTTTAAGAATTGGATCATAAAAGAAAATAAATGTGGTTAGAATTTTTTTTATGTATTTTGGGAAATATAATGCAAACTGAGGTACTAAATCTGAGGAGTCAGAATTAAAGACAATATCACGTTACTGACTTCAATCATCTTTGGAGGCCATCTTTTGATAAAGTTGCTTCTATGCATGATAGAGGTTCTCACATAATCACTACTTCTATCATTGGGAGTCTAGGTAAAGATAATTCTGAATAAAAAAAAGGGGGGCTCTAAAAAATGTACCATCTCCAAGTAAATACTTTTTAAATTTTTTAAAAATTTATTTATTTTTTAAAGAGAGACAGAGTGAGCAGGGGAGGGGAAGAGAGGGAGGGACAGAGAGAGACTCCTAAGCAGGCTCTGCACTGTCAGCGCAGAGCTCGATGCAGGGCTTGAACTCAGCTGTGAGATTATGAGCTGAGCTGAAACAAAGAGCTGGATGCTTAACCGACTGAGCCACCCAGACACCCCTTCAAGTAAATGTTAAGGTTTGATACGATATGGGTACAAAAGTTAATTTTCTATAACTTACAAGAGAGAAGCAGAAGGAAATTAGATACACACTCAGAAGGTAGAAGGTCATGTGAAGATGGAAACAGAGAGATTTGACAATGCTACACCATTGCCTTTGAAGAAGGCCATGGGCCAAAGAAGATAGCTCCAAAATTGGAAGAGGAAAGGAATGGATCCTCTCCAAGAGCCTCTAGAAGGACAGTTGGCCTGTTGATTTCGATTTTGACCCAGTGATACAGATGTTGTACTTCTGGCTTCCAGAACTGTGAGAGAATAAATTCTTATTATTTTAAGATACCAAGTCTGGGGTAATTAATGGATTACTCCAATCCTAGGAAACTAATAGGACTTTCAAAAAAGTCAAAAAGTCAGTCAGAGAAAGGCAGATATCATATGTTTTCACTTATGTGTGGAACTTGAGAAAATTAACAGAAGACCATAGAGGAAAGGAAGGGAAAAATAATAGTTACAAACAGAGAGGGAGGGAGGAAAACCATAAGAGACTCTTAAATACAGAGAACAAACTGAGAGTTGGTGGGGGGTGGCGAAGAGGGGAAAATGGGTGATGGGCATGAGGAGGGGACTTGTTGGGATGAACACTGGGTGTTGTATGTAAGCAATGAACCACAGGAATCTACCCCAAAATCCAGGAGCACACTGTAAGCACTGTATGTCAGCCAACTTGACAGTAAATTACATCAAATAAATAAATAAATAAATTAATTAATTAATTAATAAAATAATGTTTACAGTTGATTAAAAAAAATGCAATGGAAAATGGCAAAAAAAAACAAGCAAACAAAACACTTGACTACATAAAATCTTAAACTTATTTATGCCAAACATAAAATACAAACTAATAATATTATTTTATTCCAAATATAACACATGATTGATAATTCCAATATATATGTATAAAAAATCAAATTACTAAACCCTGATTATAACAAGTCCATTTCTAAAATAAGCAGTTCAGGGAACCATATAATACACACATATATTTAATGTTCAACCTAAAAAGCAATCAAATAAATGCAAATAAAAGTGAACTAATATTTTCTTGCCCCTGAATGACAAAAATCCCAAACCCTATTTTTTTTCTCACTTTAGAGGAGGGTGTCAAAACTTAAGTGCTAATCTCATCTCAGAAGAGAAATTATACCTTCCTAGAAAACAGCTTGATGTGTATATATGTGTAAGTGCTATAAGTGTGTTTTATATTTGACCCTGTAATTTAACTTCTTTTTTTATTTTTTTAATGTTTATTTATTTTGCAAGAAAGAGAGAGAGAGAGAGAGCAGGGAAGGGGCAAAGAGAGAGGGAGACACAGAATCCAAAGCAGGCTTAGGCTCTGAGTTGTCAGCACAGAGCCTGATATGGGGATCAAACTTGTGAACTGGGAGATCATGCCCTGAGCCAAAGTTGGATGTTCAGCTGCCTGAGCCACCCAGGCACTGCTGTAATTTTGGTTTTAAAAATTAGTCTTAAGGAAGTCATCAAAATGATTTACACAAGGTTTTTTTTAATCACAGTGCTATTTTCAGCAGAAAATGATTAAAAACAATAAAAATATCTACTGATAGAAGAACAGCTCTAAAATTATTGCAGAATGACCCAATGCAATATGATATGATTATAAATCATGGTTTTAAATATAATTAATGATATCAGAAATTCTGTGGGTGGAAAATTTGGTGAAATATGAATGCTTAAGAAACCTAAAATGTCAAACTGTACACTTTTTGAAAAAAAAAATTGTAGAAGGTAAAATAAACAAGGGGTGCCTGGGCTCCTTAGTCGTTGAGTGCCGACTTCAGCTCAGGTCATGATCTCACAGTTTGTGAGATCGAGCCCTGTATCAGGCTCTGTGCTAACAGCTTGGAACCTGCAACCTGTTTAGGATTCTGTATCTCCCTCTCTTCTCTCTTTTTGCTCCTTCCCCATTTGCCCTCTATCTCTCTCTCTCTGAAAAATAAAATAAATATTAAAAAATCTTTAAAAAGTAAAATGAACCAAAATTTATGATAATGCATATTAAAAAAGTAAGCCTAAAAAGACTCATTCCCAAATTTTTAAAGTAAGTAATTCTGAGTAACAGCTATGCAGTTGAATTAGCTTTCTTATTTTTAATCTCTGGTGGTTCCACAGAGAAGTATTTTGGCTTTTAAAAACATTTTAGTTATCTTAACTACAGAATAAAATATACATAACATGCACTCAGATGTCTCTATCAAGATTAAACCAACATTGACATCTTGACATATTTGTTTCTGAGCTATCATTTTATATTTTAGAAAAGTGGAAAAAAAAATAATATAAAAAAGTAGCAATCCTTTGTCTCTTTTTCTGATTCCAGAATTTACGGGTATCTCAAGGTTGGTATGTAACATTTGCAATTGGGAAAGAAGTTATCCAATTATAAACAAAGTAAGTGTCAAAAACAAGAACTTTTTGCTTAAGAAGATCTAAGCCAATAAAGAATGCTACAAATTACTAATCTATAACAAACATTTTTACTAGCCAGTTAACAGAGGCAGAGGACAAGGGAAATACCTGCAAGACATCGAATAAATGGCTGTTTTGCCTCAAAAATTCTTTGGGGGGTGCCTGGGTGGCTCAGTTTGTTAGGCATCCAACTTGGGCTCAGGTCATGGTCTCATGGCTTGTGGGTTCAAGCTCCGCGTTGGGCTCTGTGCTGACAGCTCAGAGCCTGAAGCCTGCTTTGGATTCTGTGTCCCCCCTTCTCTTTGTCCCTCCCCTGCTCATGCTCTGTCTCTCTCTGTCTCAAAAATGAATAAAACATTAAAAAAATTTTTTTTTAATTCTTTGAATAAACTCGATGAGCTACCAAATTGAGGACCCCAGCATCAACCAACTCCACTACTACCACGAGGGAGCTGTCTAGAGGAAAATATGGCTGCTCAGAAAGTGTGAATCTTACAAGAACTTAAAAACGCCAGATACTGATCCACTCCGTGTTTAGAAGTCAAGTATGTGTTGAGTTTCAATTATTTCTTCACAATCCTTTAGGCCTGATTTAACTTCTGTATGACATCTACACAAATTGGTTAAGTCAGCATTTTGTATCTAGAAAAAGAGATGCATTAAACTACTATATTCTTTGTGTTGGATAGTATAAAGTAGGCATTCTCTTCTCACGGTCCTGTAAGCAAATAAATAACCATACATTCTACCCACGTTATCACCTGAAAGTGGAAACTGGAATTTGTAGCCCCATTTCCAGTAAAAGCAGACATAACTAGCACTGAATAAATACAATTAATCCTAGTTTTCTCCTGTCCATTAAAAAAAAAAAATTCTAATACTTTGTTTTCTCTTCAAATAATTGCTAGCCTATTCTTTAAGAGAGTGGTTAGTAATTTCCGACGGAAAATTATTGATATGGAATTCAAAACTACTTCACATTGTTGACCACACCATGCTGGCAAATTAAGTATCTGTATCCCTCATGTTTCTGGGTTGCATGCTCCAGCGAGCAAATACTTCACAACAACAAAAGGGATCCATGAGATGTGTCACCTTTTGCTGGCAGATTGTGGCATGTGGTCAAACAACCATTTTACCATAAACTGAGTACTCATGTGTCTTTTCTTCAGAGTCAGCAGATACACATTTAGGTTCCTCTAGAATTTGTCTCTCCTTATTCTGCTTGAAGATAAAAACTGTATTCTTTAGCCCAGTTATCTGTGGAGTTAACATTTTTTCAGAGACATGTTTCAATAAACAGCATGTCAAGGATGTTCATAAGGCTAAAAGGTTTTCTTGAAGCATACTACCTAAAAAAAAACTGACTGTTTGGTGTCTTTCTTTCTTTTTTTTTTTTTTTTTTAATTACACAGTGTATGCTGGGACAATCTCTACCTAGAAGACACTATAAAAGGGTTCCTTAAGACCTTTAATAGTCCAGTGTCCTCCTATGAGGGACTGTAGGGCTTCAAAGAACAAAAAAAGAACTGCTCCTTAGAGTTCCTTCCCTCGTGACATGATCCGGGTCAGAGCAAGGCCACCTTTGGCTGGACATCTGTGATCCAAGTTCTAACCTCATGTGGAATAGGAAACCCGGGTGTGTCTTTACTTGGCAAGTGATGTGTGATATTTTATGCCACTCAGTTTTTCCCTTCCCTGATTCAGAGGAATAAAGTGCTTCTCTCTATCTGGTGGATGTCAGTCCTCTGTTTCCTCAAGGGAGCCCCGTCCCCTTCAGCTACTGGATCTGCAGCTTGTGCAGTATCTAGAGGATCTCTGAAGGGCCATTCTTCACATCTACCCTTCCACTTTTATTAACCCCTTCAGCTGAAACTCTTTCAGATTAATTTAAGGTAGGGGAGTAATTGTTCTTAGACTAGCAATTAAGACCAAGCTGGAAAAGGAATTTAGTAAGAACACTTACATTGGTCACAGTCCAATGTTTTTTAACTTCTTTTTGCCAACATATGCAGATACAATCAACACATCTAGGTCTCCCATTCTTCATTGTCGTGAGTTAAGATATTTTTGCAGACACACAAGATTCAGTGAATAATATGTTAACTATTGCTTATAGTGCTAAAAACTTATTCTTTAACAATACCATCAAACAACATTTAAATTTTTTTTAACATTTAGTTTTGAGAGACAGAGCGAGACAGCGAGACAGAGCATGAGTGGGGGAAAGGGCACCGAGGGGCGGAGGGGAGACACAGAATCTGAAGCAGCCTCCAGGCTCTGAACTGTCAGCACAGAGCCCGATGTGGGGCTCGAACTCACGGACTGCGAGATAATGACTTGAGTCAAAGCTGGACGTCCAATCGACTGGGACACCCAGGCCCCCCCCACCCAAAATATAATTTTTAAAATTAGAGCTAACACCAAATACTCCATGATACTTAAAGAGAAGTGATACTTAAGAGGTCTGATGTAGTGTAATGCATGAAATCAGCAGTGAACTAGAGTCTGGCTCCAACTCTTACTAATATGTGGTTTTGTGCAAATCATGTAATTTTTTTTTTTTCATTTGTCAACTGCCCCTCTACCTTAAAAAGTTATGTTTGAAGTCAGGTGAGATAATGAATGTGAAGATGTTTTGTATAAAATAAAAATAAGGTAGATTATACTTGCATAATATTCTAAGGGCAAATAGCAACATCCAGATCTCTTGCCTCTATGAACAGTTTTCTTTCTAAACGACCAATTTCAAACAAATAAAAGTAATGTTAATATCCCATTTCAATACAGCTGATTTTTTTTTCCTGCCTAATTGAAAATTACAGACTTCAAAAGACCTTAGACCTCCTGTTGTGAAGAGGGAAATCTTATTATCAGTTCCTGGCTGGAGATATATATATATATATATATATATATATATATATATATATATATACACATATATATATCCCTACCTACACATAAATGTATATATATGTATGTATGTGTGTATGTATGTATATATATGTATATATATGTATATATGTATATGTGTATGGATGTATATATATACACACATATATATATACACACATATATATATCCACATATATATCGGATATATATATATATATATTCTTCTGGTATTACTTTTAGTGAAAGAAAATAGTGTGCAAAACATGTAATTAAGCATAAAGGGCATGTCTTATGTATCACTTAAGTCTACAAAAATTTACATTTTCATTGTATTAATATTTTTTTTGGACTCTGGATTGAAAACAAACAAAAATAGAGTAACATTATTTAACTGTTTAATTGCTTCCATTTTGTCTGGGAAATTTAACCTCAATTTAACCTTTGTGGCTACCGTGCAGGTCAAAATCAAATGACTTTGACGATCGCAGGCCCAGAATAATAAACTCTTTAGGGCCTTTAAGCCTCTTTACCTTTAACAGGGGAAACTGAGCAGTCTTCAACTTGTTTGTGTTCGTTGATTGATAATGAGCAGTTTCTCTGTCTACATCTGTGTGGGACTCTGTGAGTCTGCTTTAGCCTGCTGGGAGTTGAGAGGAGGAGTAGACAATCACAGAGGGTTTCAAACATTTTCTAAAGATGACATTTGGGAGGCAAATATTTTGGCCACAGGCCAATGTGATTTTTTTAACTCTAAAACAAGCTTGGCACTTCCCATTTTCATTTTAATCTGTTTTCACAATTCAATATAAGTTGACAGTTCACGATTTTCTAAGTAATGGAAACTTTCTCCAAATGGCTACCTGCAACAATAGTTTTTTCAAAAAGTAAGTAATAAAGGAAAAATTCAGAGTTATAGTACTTTATTCTGATTTCATCACTTCCTACAAAATTTATTAGGAATCAACTCTGAATTGTCAATTAGGGAATATTTGATTCTTACTTATGTTTCTGTTCAATTTGACAAAATACACCCATGTCCAGAATGGAGATAATCTCCTGAAGAGTTAAATATTTCTTGTTAAATGTATATGAGATTGTAGTTATAACTTCATGGAGCTTACACTTTCTATAGGGTTTTTCTTATAAGAATTCCACAATATAAATAAAGTTCAAATATGATCATGGCTTTTAAGCCACTTATACAACAAGGGCAATGTTGGTCAAATTGCAACATATTATACATTTAATAACACTCTTTGTTCCTTTATACTATGCAACTGGCTATCTTGAATTCTAGCAATGTCATGGTGCCTCGGGTTTTCAGGACCATTGGTTAAAATGAAAACTATCGTTTCCTGATCCAAGGTGCTATGTTTTGGTAAGTCATCAGGAGAGCAGCTGGGTTGGAATTTCTGACTGAGAAACAGCAGGTTAGAAGCCAGGAGGACTGATTTACAGGATCCAAAGCCAAGAGTCTGCTTCCAAGTGGACAGGAGGACTTGAAGCCGATACACATGGTCAGAAGAACTGACTCCAGGATAAGCATTGTGCTCTCATTTATCCTAACGTGAGGACATCTATGCTTAAGTGAAGACAGGGAGACTGTTTTTGAGCCAGAAGGCTGACTCAAGAAAACTATATTTCTTTGTATCTTGAAAGGCTATCCATGGAGCAGAGGTCCCGCAGAAACCATGCTACACATCGAGTGACCGCCCCAGTGCTCTTTACACAAAACTTATTATTAGATGACTCATCTAGCCTCACCACATACTGAGCTCCCTCGAGCAGCAAAAGCAGTTTGTTTTATCCTGAGACCAACTAGTATGAACCCTGGGGTGACTGAATCTACAGAATTTACAAGGATTAGGAGCTCTCCTCTGATTAACCTGGAACAAGAGAACCTAGACTTTCTTGTCTTGCTCCAAGCTGCTACTTAGACAATGAAGGTTAATATAGTCAAGAATGTGATTCAAGGCCCACACAATAAAATAAATCAATTGCAGAGAATATACCATATATTTATTCCTGGTACTGAGACTGGAGAAATTAATTCTTAGGGTCCTGAGAAATTTGATGCCACGAATTCTTATAAAATAATATGGCTTTTAAAAATAATATGCTATAATTCAAGAGTAATTCTTTTAGGAGTCACAGTGATATACAACTGTTTGAATATTCAAATCAATCCAAGAATAGACTCTTCTTGAGTGCCTGTTAGAGTGGATGGAAAGCAAAAGCTCCATCCCTGAATGTCATTGCTCTTTGGAGACATTTTGGTATGTATTGAGCAGGAGTTAAGATCGACATTAGAACACTTGACTGTTACCTGGTAGACGATGATTCTTTGGTGCTGCTAAAATATAGTATCACATAATTTAATAGTCAGCCATGGGGAGTTAGGACTGGTAATCAGTTATGAAAGATAAAAGATGGGAGAATCATTCACACACAAATAGGAAAATACTGCCCTCTATATGAAGGCAAACACAGAATTATCATGGGAGGAATGAGGGCATTTTTCTCCCAGATGTAATATTGAGTCTGTGGTAGCATATACAACAAAATGGCCTTCACACATAAGACTCATTGTTGAAAAGTCTCATCATAACTGATGAACCCTCAGAAAACTATTGCTTACCTATGATATTTCCTTTTCTTAAGAATATTTATCTTTTGGGGCACCTGGGTGCCTCAGTTGGTTAAGCAACTGACTTTGGCTTAGGTCATGATCTCACAGTTTGTGGGTTTGAGCCCCACGTCAGGCTCTGTGCTGACAGCTCAGAGCCTGGAGCCTGCTTTGGATTCTGTATCTCCCTCTCTCTCTGCTTCTCCCCTGCTAGGACTCTCTCTCTATTTCAAAAGTAAGTAAACATTAAAAAATTAAAAAAAAAAGAATATCTTTTATGAAAACCAAATTTCCCATACATATAAATTAGTAAAACAAATTCACGCCTATAGAATAATTCAGGATGATATAGAAACACTAAAACTCTCTGTTATACAATGAAGAATCAAGCTATATTGGAAGATTATTTTACTCTCCTACCCATTTAGACAAATTGCATCATATAAATGTACCAATTTATTTTAAAATACTATAAGTGTGAATTTAAATAAAGTTGAATGAGCTTGGCTCTGAAAGCTTTAGTAAATATTTCCTTCATGCTTAAGTAACAGATGCTTTCTACAAAGGCTAATCATTTTCTAAATGCAAGGTCTGGTAAAGAGTATTATACAACTTTTAATATCATTAATTAAACTATGCAGTAAAAATTTACTGAACATCTACTATGTGGGATTTGGAGACTCAAAAGTAGCAAGACAAATCTAGCCCCAGCCCTCACAGAATTTCTAGTTTAGCAGAGAGAAAGTTCAAAAAAGTCCAAATCTATGATAAGGGTTGCAAAATGTCTCATAGATTAAGTGACCTAGATATATCACTTATTGCAACTTTGATGAGGTCAGTTTTGTAGAGACAAAAAAGTATGCAAAATAAGTATAGGTATACAATCTATGTATTATATATGTGTGTATGTATATTACACATTATAGTTAGATATAGATATATAATGCATGTATCGCACACATAGGTATCATGTGTGTTTATATAAACTCGCATATATAGATATCTACATACAGGAACATATTTAGTTGTGAAAGGAAGAAGAGAGTGGTAACTAGTGGGAAGGGTGGAGCAGAAGGAAGCTTTAGATGGAAGACAATTATAAAATCATGGTAAGACTTGTCTGGTATAGAATTAAGGGTCAAGGCTAAAGGACTGAAGGGATAGAAGGTAGAATGAGAGCTCCAAGAAGGAAAGAGAGAATGAGGTCCAGGTCACAAGTCGAAAGAGGAGGAAGAACACATTTGCTGCTGTGCCGAGAGGGAATAAGAAAATTACAAGTGATGAGATTCTTACATTTACCCATCAAGTGGCAGAAAGTTGGGTATTTCTGATTTGATGGCTATCACTTTCTCCACTGCAGTAAGTAGTTAAATGATCTCTGAGAGGCACGGATGAGGAAAGGGAAAGGCTGCAAGTAAGAAAGGTAGATACGTTGATATGACTGCTGGGGAGAAGTGGAGAAAGACTTGATGAGGGAAATGAAGAGCCACAGGGCAGAATCAGGGCTGACTGGGTGCTGGTCATCTCGAGAGTGTACTGTTGCGATCTTACACTGATTGTTTTCTGGTTTTCTCCAGCAGTTCTGGTGGAAGCGTGGAGATGACAGGAGGTTCAAACGTTCCAAGACTGGGTTTTGGCAGAAAGATGCAGGGGAGTTCAACTGGCCTGGAGAAATGAGGTGTTATCCTGATAGTGGATTGTAAGCTAAACAAGGAAGATTGTAAAGAAATGAAAAAAAAAAATACGGCTGTGTCTCAACTATTGAGAAAATAGAACCATAAGGTTATTCAGATGTGTGAATGAGACAAAGAACTGAACTGCTCAACTGGGAATCGCTGAAGGAGAGTGCCCAAAGGAAGGAGGCTGTGATAGATTTATTTGTCTCAATCTTTTATTCCAAGCCCCTCATGGTGATGACAAGGCCCATATGTGGCTATCGGACTTAGTCACTGAGGTCGAGACAAATGGAGATGAGCCCAAGGAACTGAGAGGGCAGGTTGTCAGCTGAGCAAAAACAAAGACAATGAATTTGCATAAGATAGCAGTAGGATTTGGATGGGGAAAAAAACAACTTGAGTCGGGTGCTAAAATTTTCGGTAAATAACAGGAAATGATTTAAAAGTCATTGAAACTAACTAGGAAAAAGAATGAAGGGAGATGGAACTGAGTGCATGTCCTAAAATGATAAGGACTTGCTCCTACGAGTTAAGGTACACTGGCTTAGGGACTTTCCTAAAGCAGAGGACAAGGACCCTTAATATTCCAATGAGATTTTTATTTTTTTTATTTTTTTATTTTTATTTTTTTTAACATTTATTTATTAAAAAAAATTTTTTTTAACGTTTATTTATTTTTGAGACAGAGAGAGACAGAGCATGAACGGGGGAGGGGCACAGAGAGAGGGAGTCACAGAATCGGAAGCAGGCTCCAGGCTCTGAGCCATCAGCCCAGAGCCCGACGCGGGGCTCGAACTCACAGACCGACCGTGAGATCGTGACCTGAGTTGAAGTCGGATGCTTAACGGACTGAGCCACCCAGGTGCCCCTCCAATGAGATTTTTAAACAGTATGTATTTCATGAAAATCCTTACTTTTTTCTAGATACCTTTTCTTTAAACATTTTGTAATAATTCTATTTTAGTTTAACAATTGTAAAGTGTACCTATTTTAAGTGCCAGTCGACAAATCATTATAAAATGGACATAACAAGTAATCATTACCTGATCAAGATATAAAAGATTACCAGTATCCCAGCAGCTTGCCTTGTGCTGTCTGCCAGACATTACCCACCCATCTAGAGAGGTAAAAATTACTAAATCTGGCTTTTATCATCATGTGTTAGTTTTGCCTATTTTTGCATGCCACCATGACTACGTGTTTGACCTACACACATGTACCAAAAGATTGATAAAAGGTTCATGACAGCATTATTTCTAATGGCCTTCTTCACATTTTAATGAAGTAAAATTTGACAAGTACTTCTTCTATGAAGCATGTGTGTCTTGTTGAGTGCTATTTTTGTCTGCCAGAGATAAAGTCAAGGTGAAAAGTAGATAGAATTAAGATGAGGCTCCAGAGCTTTCACTTGAAAGTAGATCATCATGGAAAGTAGACCTAGGAATTTTAAGGACCTAGAATGAGCAGGCCATGGCTCAAAGGTGAATAATAATATAGCAGATAGAAATAACAATTAATATTTCTGAAGATTTATCATAATACAGCCATTCTTTTAAATCTGCATATATATTACCTCCACCACCTTCACAACTACTCTGTAAGGCTACTATTCTTTTACTTCCACACTATACCTGACTAAACTGAGGCATAAAGAAGAGAGATTTTGGGGGTGTGTCTGGGTGTCTCAGTTGGTTACATGTCTGACTTGGTTTTGGCTCAGGTCATGATCCCATGGTTCATGAATTTGAGTCCCAAATAGGGCTCTGTGCTGACAGCATGGAGTCTGCTTGGGATTCTCTCTCTTGCTCTCTCTCTCAGCCCTTCCCCTGCTCACTCTCTCTCTCTCAAAATAAATAAATAAACTTTTTTTTAAAAAGTGAGATTTTGGAAAGCTTAGTCCTGTGTCCACCTAAGGCTTCCATGGCTACCTTCATTCAAAGGCAATACTCCTTCATGGCCAGGTTCCACTTCAACAGTGAACCTTGACCCTCTCAAAAGATGGTGGAATTTTAGCCAGAAATGCACAGAAACACATCTGCTACATCACAAGAACTCTGTTGAAACTTGAAACCTAAAGAAGTATTCAAATTTACAGTCTTTGGTGAATAACTCTGGTGTCTATTCTGTCCCTTCTCTCTGGTGTAACCTAGAAAACTTCAGATATCCCATGAAGAAAGATCTCCCTTATGTCCTTGTTGTATTATTTCCGTTGATTGTAAAACTCCCATAATTTTATTCTGAGGTCACAGTCATCATCAGTCTTATAATGAGAACTGATAATAATGCATAGAGTTTGTACCAAATAACTTCCAGAAATAAAACCAGAAACATTCTGCAACGTTCTGATGTCTTCTGATCCTTTAAACAATTGTCAACTGGTAAAATAGGCAAGACTTCTAAAACTGACGTCCTTCTTGCTGTGATGGCAGATGAAACAATCTTGCTTCTATCACTCTTTATTCAACTTTACTGAGTATGTAGAGATTTAGAATCCTTTCCCAAAGCACAGGAATAAAGTACAACATGCATTTAGCATATGGAGCTCTGAGAACACGGTGTGGGTGACAGAGGTGACAATGGTGATGTGATGTCACCAGGATCATGTCCCAACTTAATTCTTTGTATGGTTGGTTGGTTTTGCACATTTGCAGTCCCTTTTTTTCTTAGGTACATGCAAAATGTAGAGAAAATCTATGAATGTGACTCTCTTCCTTTTATGAGAAATGACATGTTAAGGTAGCTTGAAGAATGTTGTTTTACCATATTTAGAACTCTATAAATGGTACATGAATTTATGAAATGAAGGCAGTAAATGTTGCTACTTTATATGTCTTGTAATACTAAAAACTATCTTCTTACCTGAAAGTAATGATTTATCTTTAACTTGTCTATTTTTACTGATGAAATATATTCTTAAAACCCCATTAAAATTCTTTATAATTGATCACTGCTCTGAGACCTAAGCATCCTTTTGCACATTTTTTAACCTCTGATTTTTCAATCATGATTTTATCTAAAATATATATTTTTTAAGGGCAAATAAGGAAAACAAAAGCCTGGTGAATATAAGCATCTGTTTGAAGTATTCTGACTAGCTACAGAAATAAAAATTATGTGTTATAGTGAGTTTGCTGAACAAAGGGAGCCTACCACCCACTCTAGAATAGCAATGAAGGGGTTACTGTTTATCATATTGTACAATGGAATGGAAAATGCACACTGGCTCTCAAGTTCAAAGGGCTTGAGGGAACTTTGGTAACTTTATCCCCTTTAGTCACAAACTGTGAGATGGCATATGGTTAACATCCTTTTTTGGTGTTATTTTTAAACTTGTTTATGAGACATAAATAAAAAGTATTCTGAACCCTATAATGACTTTTTTCCCTGGATAAAAGCTCAGTTGTGCTGGGCCAGGCGGGACCTCTCCCAGTTTGACTATTTGACAACTTTTCTCATTGCTGGTGAAGAAGTAGATGTTGGAAAAAAAATGAAATCTAATGGTAATAGATTATATTTTTGCTTTTCTTTTTTCCCCTCTGAGTTTTCCCATGGCATAGGTATTCCAGACCTAGACGGCTCAGATAGTTGAAAGGGGGATTTAGAAAACTGTCAAAAATCATTTGGGGAAAGACAGTGTCTCCATGATTTTCCATGAATCAAATGGTGACAAGGGAATATCATTTTCTAACTTAATTTCTGACTCCATAGCAAGCAAGGGTTTGGTCCTTCTAAATCACACAACATTTTTTAAAGGAAAAAAAAAAAGCCAAAGGAAGTAATAAATGTCAAACACTCATCAAAAACAGGCTGGGCACTTTAATTTTTTTTATTTTATTTTAGTCTCTACTGGAGTTCTTTGAACTTGTAACAAGTAACCCATCTGCAGTTCAAATCTACTGTAAAGCTAGTTTACCATGCTACCTGTTTTAAAACTTACATATTTCCCCCAGGACATTAGGGAACTGGAGCCATAATGCATTCTGAAACATAGACTTCTATTACCTTTAATTTTCCTTGGTATATAATTAGGATTTCATACAATGTAATCAGGTAACATTTAAAGTATTAAGATGCATAAACATACAGGCATTGGCATAATGCTCAGATCCCTTGTTTTGGAACAAGAATGTGTACCTGCTCTGTAACAGTAATCCTAAACAATGCCTGCTGTGATTTTCCCTAATCTGATTCATCGGTGCTGTGTGCATTGGCTCTCCATAAATGAAACTGAAAAGCAACAAAGACTCAGAACAAAATTTTATAAACGACACTAATTTTTGCTGGTGGTTAAGTAGAGCAAAAATTGGTGTGTTTATATTCATAAAAGTAAAGAAAATGGTTTAAACAGGATGAATGTCATGACCCAAATAACTTAATAAACCAATGAAAGAAAAACATGTGGATAAAAATCAGATAAAATACGATAAAGATTTCTGGTCCGATTTTAAATGTATTAAATAGAATGGCATTTCAGTTCTCACGTTTGTACCTTTTCTGTGATAACGCCAAAGCCAGCGCAGATATTCATGATTTATCTGATAGGAGAGAGAACAACCTCTCCCTTTAAGCTCCGAGGTCAAGTCTTTGTCTTCAAAGACAAATCTTTCTCTACCTTTCTTCTGGCAGCACTTTCTTACACAGCACCAGATGGTGACTGGTTCCCCCTCTTTCACCTTCTAGATTCACATCCAGCACTTCATTTACTTAGGTTGTTCCTTCTTGGGGGCCAGTGGGCGCATGAGAACTTCAGGTTCTCAAACTAGTGTTCTGATTTCCAAAAACTTCTATTTCCAAAGGTCAGAGGCTGCCCTTGCTCAGTTGTGACTATTTTATCAAACTCACCTCACTTCCTGTGGACAACTGGTATTCATAGATGGATGTTTTGTAAAGTGATGTTTCTGCTGAACTCCTGAGGAATTCTTCCCCACCATGTAAAAGTGAAGGGAAAGAGAAACTGTGACATACTAATCCAAAGAAAGATTTATATACTGTATTTTGAGAAGATAATTCTACCCTTTTCAATACCATTCTCTCAACCTTGTGGAAAAAAAAAAACAATCTGAGACAATCACTCTTAGTTTCTGCATGATTTTCCATATATTCAGACTGGTAGAAAGAAGTCTCTCCTATGTTTCATTTATTTTGCCATCTGATATTGGAATTCTAATATTTTAAATATTTCTGGTGACAATGAATATTTGCTTCGTGTGCTTTTCACAGAGTCCTAGAAACAGTCTGTCAATATTTATTTATTAATCAGTGCTACTTTACCACTGTAAGAGACAATGAATAAATGATGTAACCAAAATTACAACCTAGTATTCCTCACTTCTAGTCATAAATTCCAACCACAAAACCTCACTCTTCTTTTTAAGGTATTGCTGTAGGAAACTAGTCTTATTCTAAAAGCAAAACTCAGGGATTATCTAAACCAGAAGGGATGATTTTTTTTTCTTTTCTGAGCTGTGGCTTTGCCATCTGTTATATTTCCCTTGTTGCACAAAACTGGTTTCTGTGACCAAGAAACTAAAGTTTTGGCAAAGAAAAGGAATAACTTAGGATGCTTTTGTATTTTAGAGACCAGGATGTTTGAACAAGTTCAATACTGAGATACCTGTATGTTACTAATTTTCATATGAATTAGTTTTCCCAAGCACACTAAAATAAAGCATCTATACACTCAAAAGCCACATTGTATTCTTAACCAATCAATGATGATTAACAACTTTTTCACTCAGTTTATACTACAGATGAGAGGTTATGTAGAATACTGCTTTTGCATCGATCCTGTGTAAATGTGTAGTTTTTAAATGGAGTTTGTTTCTTATGGCCTCAATTTGGCTATCACCTTTAGGGCAAATTGCCACCAAAGATATGAGAACAATTCTCCAAATTTTCTACTCCACCCCATCATTCTGGAAACAGAAACTGGTTCCCTAAAGCTGTGCAAGACTGACCTCTCAAAAGTATGTAAGATATATATATATACATTTGCACATGCGTGTGTTGGTGCGAGGGGTGGGAAAGATCTGATGAGGGGATTGGGGAAAGTGTGATGTGGATATGCTACTGGAAAAAAAAGAGCATAAAAATAAACAAGTATTATTTAATTTTTCTGCAATAAACCCTAGGTATTTATTTTAGAAAAGAGAACAGGAATATTTACAGTGCTGGGAAAGAAGTGCTATCTTTCCCAGGTCAAATGTTGCTCAGGAGGAGATATAGATGTCATAAAGGAGGACATTTAGTTAGGAGAAGGCATTAAAGTAAGGTGTAAGTGAAGAAGTGGGAGATGAGCCCAGTCAAAAGGAAGCGGAGCACTTGGAAGTATAACAAACCATAAAAGGAAGGCAAGGCACCCCATTGTTTCTGGGGTGAGGAAGGGGTCTAGAGCAAAGCCCACTGAGGATACAACACATAGCAAGAGTTCTTGATGCTCTACGTGATCATCTGCCTAAATTCTTTTCAGACATTTTCTATACTTCATTACACCTACAACAGATAGAATGGTGACTGACATTTAGTTGGTAGTCAATAAATACATATTTGGTGAACAAATGAATGGATAAATGAATAAAATGCAATATGAGAATGACTAAAACTTTTAAGCCTTGCATAGTTTTTTTTTTTTAATCTTTTACGTTTTGTTTTATATTTGAGAGAGAGAGAGAGAGAGAGAGAGCGAGCATGAGCAGGGGAAGGGGGAGGGGTGGGGTGTGTGCACAGAGATGCGGAGACAGAATCTGAAGCAGGCACCAGGCTCTGAGCTGTCAGCAGAGAGCCCACTTAAACTCACTAGCAGTGAGATCATGACCTGAGTCGAAGCTGGACGCTTAACCAACTGAGCCACCCAGGTGCCCGTAGCCTAGCGTACCTTTATAAGTTTCATGGATAAACAAGATAAATAAAACATAACTTTCTCAATAATAATAATAACCCAATATTATTTATAATTATAATCCTCACATTCATTAAAGTGGATAATGTTATCTTCTTTTGACAGAGAAGATCTTCTTTTAACAGATATGCAAGATCCTTTGAACCAAGAGCATCTATGAAAGCAAAGTTATGTACGTTTGACCCTCCTTGGAGAATTTTGTACACTTTCACTAGAGTAATTTTAATGCTACTAAATTGAATGCTACTTGATCACATTATTGTTTTATGTCAATTGAGAAATCATATCAAGTATAGCTTTAACATAATTATACTTTTCAGGATTACTATATTTTCAATATATAATCATACTACTGTATATATTCAGTGAAACATATGCAACTTTTAAAATGATGGTAGTGTGGATTTTTTTTTTTTTTGCACTAAATTACTTTACAGGAAGAACTAGGGAAATCTATATCCATATCCATAACTATAGCTGTATCTATAAATTTAACTATCGATATGGGTGATAAGACAACTTTTTTACAAATGCAATCAGGAGAAACATTTCAACCTAAATCAGTTTTTAATTCGCCAATCCTGGGTAGACTGACTCAATGTATGGCAAACATCTAAATAATTTTTTTCTACTCATGTTCCATCAGCATTACAGGTCAGATGACTATTTCACAAAGTACAGACTAAGAGCTTATAGAAACTGCTGGGGCTTATTCAGATTCAAACTTACAGACAGAATAGACAATTCATAGATGATCTGTGGAAAGGATAAAATGCAGTTTATTTGGAGAGGAAGTTGAAGGAGTTGCCTTTAAGAAGCTTTAATGCTGGGTATAAATCGTATATTTATAGGTCTTTTAAAATTTGGCATAATTAGGGGCACCTGGGTGGCTTCGTCGGTTAAGCATCTGACTTTGGCTCAGGTCATGATCTCATGGCTCATGAGCTGGAGCCCCACTTGGGGCTTTGCGCTGACAGCTCAGAGCCTGTAGCCTGCTTCAGATTCTTTGTCTCCCTCTCTCTCTGCCCCTCCCCGACTTGCACTCTGTCTCTCTTTCTCTCAAAAATAAACAAACATTAAATTTTTTTTTAATTTTGCATAATTAAAAATAAATAATGGCAATCACATTCTTTAGCAAATGGAACTTTTTCATTTACTTACAGTATCTTCCCTTTTTATTAGCTGTTGTATAATATATTTTTTCACTGACTCAATTTCTTTAGGATATCCCCCAATTCTAAAATATATTTCATTATACGGATATGTGATAGACTCTGTACTCTTATGTAATCTTGTGGACCTAAACCATGTACATGCAGGCAGGAGAATTCACAGTCTGGCTGTCCCAATCACTCCCACTTGTTAATATGGTAGGTAGCACAGAACACAAGGTCAGGAGTGCGTGCCTCAGAACTACAACAAACCAATCTTGTAGGGCCTATAATTTTAATGTTGGCAACAGGACATGTGGTGCCTTTTTCTTAGCCGGACTTTGCATTTCCTTTATTGGGACATCTTATATTATATGTCCCTGTGTGTCTATGAAATGCGTTCAATAAAAGTATCTAACACATAGCTTGTTGTAAGGATTAAATTAGTTTATATGTTTAAAGCATTTATAACATCTGGCACATTGTCAATGCTATATAAGCATTTGCTATTAATGCTTGCTCTTTACACACACACACACACACACACATACACACACACTGCCTTTAATACTTATCTCTACAAATGATGGTCAAACTCATTATTTCCTGCATCAGGTTTTACAGTATTTGAAAGCAGGATATTTATCCTATATCCTTCCAGTACTCATTAAAAAGAGAGTGCATATTAGATACATATGATAATCATAATAATGACTCTTGCCCTAAAAGGAAAAATGCATCCCAATATAAATTGTTCCAACCATTAGTGAACTTCTTCTTTAGAGTGTTAGTGCTGACATTTGAAAATGGAAATAAAAATCTCTTTTGGCATACCTGAAACTGTCAAAAGTAAAACATAGCATAAGTTAATTTCCCTTTCAATTAAAGTTGTAAACAAATTATAAATGAGTCAGCATCACAAAATGAGTCTTTCCACAAAAGATAGACATGGATGATGGATTCCCCACTACTGTTTATGACATTATGTTATTCTTCCTTTTTCTTGTATTAATTCAGTCTGTATTTTTATTTTAACCAGATAATGAATATTTTACATCTTCATTAGTCTGTATTCCTACCAATACAAGTTTATAAATATTTTCTCAGCTCTTCACAAAGATGAAATACTTTATACAATATAACGTGATGATTCCAGAATGTGTTATGAGAGAATGTAAATATTTGAGAAAAAATAAATAGTAACCTGAAGCAAACTACTTGGGGGGCCTACAACAATGTGGATAACTTTTTCCCCTGTTCTTTTTATTTCTCCTGAATACTCAGGCATTGTGCTTCTGGCTAAGGATAGCAGTAGAAGAGCCAAAATTCTATAAGAAAAATTACTCCTGTGGTTTTGTTCTGGCTCCTGTAACAGCAATAAATTCAGGGATACCAGATATATTAAGATAACGTATTTTCATTAGGTTTCTACCCCAATTGTGGATCCATGTGGTTCAGATAAAATGCATTCATGTACACAGATCTGAGATGCTCCTCACAACCATGCAGGATTCTAGTACCCCAGAGCATTATTCATCATGAGAATGAGCCACAATCATGCCTAAAAAACCAAAATCCAGTTTTTAATTTGGAGGGGAGAGGGTTTGGGAGTCCCTCTTTAGACTGCTTGAGGCTGCCTTGGGCCAGGGCACACTCAGTCTTCTGGATCAATGTCTTGATCTTCAGTGGAAATTTAGATACCAAGTCACTGTCTCTGGTAAGTTGTCCTGGGTCATATTATGTTAATGTTGGCTAGTTTGCTTCTAGATTCTTATGAGTTGAAATTGTCCAATCATCTGTCTCAATTTTCATGTGGCCTCTATTTTGAGTTCCTACCCTAGTCATCAGCCTACTTGCCCACTTTCCTAGCAACTGAAGGTTCTGCTGATGCCTGAACCCATTTCCAAGCCCAGAGAACTCTATGTTGTAGTTCAAGATTTCTACTTGAGTTTTGTCTTGAAGTTTTCAAAAGTTATTTATTTATTTATTTATTTATTTATTTATTTATTTATACATGTATTTATTTATTAATTTTGAAAAAGTATTTATTTTAAAGTAGGCTCCACACCCAATGTGGGGTTTGAACTCACAAGCCTGAGAGCAAGAGTCACATTTTCTACCCACTGAGGCAGCCAGGTGCCCCTGAAATTTTCAAAACTTTAGGGCTTAAAAAATTAAAGAACTACGCCAGGTGTCAAGGCTAGCAAACAACAAAGGTAAGTTTATAAACACATCTAATCATATTTATTTGTTTCCGAAGCTCCTGTACGTATTCTCTGAGCTACTGCTTTTACTCTAGCTTATGATTCTTGTACTGTGAATACAAGAGAAAGATCTCTGAACCAAATCTCAGAATTGTAACTATGTTCTGCTCTTTTCTTTGGGTATTCAGAGGGCTATACTACTTTGTTAACAAATATTTTGAATGAATCAGAACTAAATATTTATGTTCCACCATGTCACCACACCTGTCCAACTATCTGAAAACCTCCCTTCACATAGCTCTGTCTGCACTACTCAGCATACCATAGTAGACTAAGCCAGTGACAATCTCATCCCTGCCATCTCTCTGATTTCCTCTCTGCCCCGAACTCCAGCCACTTTGCTTCCTTGTGAGCAAGCAATCTTGCTTGGATGAAGCTCAGGGTACATTTTAATGCTCAGGAGATATAATTGATATATACAGGCTATATATAAACAATAAAAATATTGCTAGAAAATTATTAGGATCTCAGCAGGAATGCTTGTTCTTGAATGTTAGAACAGGAATTATAACATAATTTAGTAAGAAATGAGGGCCCACTGAACATTTTTGAATTGGTCAAAGTCGTGTTTTTAGAAAACTTTCCAGTAGTACTGCAGTAACAGGGAAAGCAAGAGACCATTTCGGCATATTACACAGTGTAGGTGAAAATGTATATGAGAAAGTGACTTTAAAATTAAACAACTTTGGTGTGAGCTTGTAACTATGGAATATGAAATCATTATCCTTTGGCAAATTTGGGGAATTCACATTTTTGAGTTAAGAAGAAAGAAATGAAAACAAAATGACTTATGAGTCACGGAGTGAGATAGAGGTACTACCTAAAATTGCAATGATATGGGAAGCCAAATACAACTCAAAAAAATTAAAAACATAATTGAAACGAAACTTGAAGGGCCAACTGGCACACAAATGGAAGGAAATTGCTTTAGCTGGTGAGTGAGAAAATAGGAATGATGAATTAGCTGAAGTTTGGTCACCACAGGACTTGCTAGAATGGTTCAGAAAGGATGTGAATATTCTATATAAGAGCTTATTGAGAATATTTACAACCTTAAATATAAGCATTACCTAATCACTGATGTGTCTATCAAATCACAGTTGCAGGTTGTTTATCATACACATAGAAATAACAAAGATTGTAAGTGAAATATAGTCAAATCTATGAAAGTCATTTCATACTCCTTAATTTAATTTTCAATATATTGGGTAAAAATGCCTGTCAAGTGAATTTCACCAATTTTGGCAAAGGTATGATGGCAAGTTTTAAAATACTTACACATTATTGCATATAATATTTTAAAATATCTTTTCACACTCTGTAGTCTTTATTCAACTTTCCTACATATGCACACACGCACACACAACTGTGAGAGTATCAACTTCTTAAGGGTAAGGATCACTATACAGATTTTTAAAATTCTCAGAACCTAGTATTTTATCTAACACTGAGTAAATTTGTCAGAAGATGGCAATAAACAATCCTGTACTTATGCCAAAAAATTGTATATATTATTATTTTAATTTTTAATGTTTATTTATTTTTGAGAGAGAGAGAGTGCGAGCGAGTGCGAGTGGGTATGGTGCAGAGAGAGAGGGAGACACAAAATCTGAAGCAGGCTCCAGGCTCTGAGCTATCAGCACAGAGCCTGATGTGGGGCTGGAACCCATGGACCGCGAGATCATGACCTGAGCCGAAGTCGGATGCTTAACCATCTAAGCTATCCAGGTGCCCCTTGTATATATTATTTTAAGCAATAGTTCCTGAGTCTTTAAAAATGGAATTTTCTTCTAGGTCTTTCCACATAGGTAGACCTATGCTTAAAAACAAATGTACTGTTATTTGTTATTCCTAATAAAAATAAAGACATTATAATGTCACCATTAACAAGATGATCTTTAGCTTTAGGACTAGGTCTGTACAAAACAGCATGGAAGTAAAAGCTAAAATAAAAGTGACTCAGTGGTCATTTAAATGTCTAAAATATTTAATAAAATCACCAAATATTCCTTAACACACACATAGTCAATTACACGAAGACTAATTAACCAAATTAAATCAGTCTTGTTTTTTAGTCACAGCTATGAAATGCCAAGTTGTAATTTTAGGACAGAAAACCCTTTTTCCACTTTTAAATAATATTTAGTGCTTGTTTATGTGTCTCACAGTTAACAGCCTGATTGGTGTATTAATTTCTATTTTTTGTTTATAACCTGTTTGATTCTTTTATAGCAATATAAGCAAACTGTATGTAAATTGAACGAGGCCAACAGCTGTAAAAATGGAAATGGTGGCTCTGTAACTCTATTCCTCTGTTTCTGTTTTCCAAATATTTTTGAAGGGAATAATCAAATTAATTAGCTGTAAAAACTTTTATTCCTGCAACTCAGCAGAGAACCACTGCTTTTACACACTCCTTCCATATTAACACCCACTGTATTCTGGTGAAGCTGTATGTCATTGTAATTTAGTCCTCTGGATATGGCATCAGCTCCTGATGGCTGTGATGATTTATCGTTAAGGTGGAAGTACCAAAATACCATACTGAGTGAAACACAGTCCTTCCCCAGGAGTATATATATATATATATATACACATGCATGTACATATATGTAAATATGTATATATGTATACATATATAAATACATAAACGCATATGCACACATATTAATACAACATATAATACATTTTAATATGTATATAATATGTATATGGCACATACTCTATGTAATATATGTAAAGAAAAGACTCAGCACATGTACACATATACATATATGGTATGCATGTGTACGTGTACGTGTATTGTGACATTTGCCCTGTCATCTCCAGTTTGAAATGGAATGGTCCTGTAACACAAGGTCTGCAGTAAGTAAATGAAGCACGGAAAGGTTTCAGGTACAAATGAGAGAGGAAGGCTCAGTGGAATAACTGAGTACCTGCTTCAGTAAAATTTGAAGCAAACCTTTATCCTTGCCCTGCCCAGTATTTTACCTTTTTCCTTAGGCTAACTTGAGTTCAGTTTATGCAATTTTCATCCAAAGGGTTTCCTTGACTTTCTCAGCTAGACAGGCACGCACTATCAGAGTTACGAACAATTTATAGCCCTCTATTACTCTACTTTTTCTTTCTGCTCAAGACAGAATGTCAGAATAGAAGCAAAAGGGTTATTATTATAGGCTTAACCTAAATGTGTTCTGATTTACTTTAAAGAAAATCATTTGCAAAGTTTGCTCCTTTAACAAATATCAAATTACTTGAAATTCACCTCCAACTAATTGTGACCCATCAGTGTATCCACACTACTCCCGAGAATTGCAGTGTCACCTCAAGGAAAACGAATGGTTCTAATTTGCTACTCATACATATGGCTGATCATTGAGCAACCTCAGAGTGACTCCTCCTGTGAATGAAATGAACCTTTCCGCACAACTAGTAGAAGGCTTTTCTTACTCTCACTGTTGTTTGCTCCTTTCCTTTCCTTTCCTTTCCTTTCCTTTCCTTTCCTTTCCTTTCCTTTCCTTTCCTTTCCTTTCCTTTCCTTTCCTTTCCTTTCCCTTTCTTTCCCTTCCCTTCCCTTTCCCTTTCCCTTCCTCTTCCCCTTCCTCTTCCCCTTCCCTCTCCTCCCCTCCCCTCCCCTTTCCTCCCTCCCCCTCCCCTTCCCTTCTCTTTGCTTCCCTCCACACCCATTCTCTCTCTCTTTGGAAATTCTCCCTCCTTCTGGCATCCTGGATCAATAAATAGCCTAAAATTGTCAACTGGCAAAAAAAAAAAAAATATATATATATATATACACAAACACACACACATATACATACATACATATATATACACACATATATATACACACATACATATATGCCTCTCTCTCTCTCTCCCTCTCTCTCTCTCTCTATATATATATATACATACACACACACACACACACACATACATATACACACATGCCAGATTATTTAGCAATCTTTATTATCCCATAGAACTAGAACCACTCTGTTCCTATTATATCTGATTTGGTTTAATTGTTGGAGTTAAAATACTAATTATTTGATACATAACTTTAAAAATGTATGTTAATAAAAACCTAAGAAGTGAAATATAGATTTGAAGTAGTTTATCATGGACACGATATTCATGTCATTAGTTCATATAAACCCTGATCAAAACTGGGCCAGATAGAAGCATATGTACTGATGGAGATGGGAATTATGTGAGGTTGGCCTTTTAGCATCAAAGAGATTTTACAGCTTCTAGGGACCTAGGAGATAATATAGTCAAACTCTCCAATTTTAAGGATAATTGAATTTAAATCAAGAGAGGTTAAGGGAATTATATTAAAAAAAAAACAGCTAATTGATGGCAGAGCACAGATTAAAATCGGGGTCACCTATCTTGCAAGTCAAACATTTGCCTCTGTAACATGTTCCATGTTAGCCTAAAATAAAGGTAATGAAATAAACATTATATTATTATTATTATTATTATTATTTACTATGATTATTTAAGTTTGCATAAGCAACTATCCATGTAGTATATTACTTCCTTTCAAAAAAGTTGGTCGTTTGATATTTCATTGCGGTTTGACTCTGTGGCAGAAATTACTTTTGGCTAAAATACTGACGTTAGTGTCTTTAGAAATATGCACGATTCTGTGCATATTCCACAGAATATATGAACAGATTATAGTAATTATTTTATAATAGAAAGTAACTTTTTGAAAGAAGCTTCATTTAACTGCTGAAAATAAGGATAAAGCATTTTCTTTACGATGAATTCACATTGGTTCAAGGCGAAAAATGTTTTTCTCTCCTACAAAACTTGTTGAGCAAGCATAGCTTAAAGCGGGGACATTTAGATGGAGAATATGATTTGGTATCCCCCTGAGGTAAGATCAATTTTCAAAGGATTAAGCTTGGAAACCTTCTCAAATGATTTACCTGCTTGTCTGGTCGGTTACAACAGTTGAGGTGGCACTGAGCCTTGTTTTCCTTTTCAACCTGGGTGGGCTTAATTCTGTGAACCAGGTACAGAAAATTTTGTGAATTATTTTCCATTAAAAATCTGCTCTTGGCATGATGGAAAATAAAGACTGAAACACCTGTGTACCAAATACAAACAGCTGTGTGCCTTACAGACCCTCTGCGGGGTATACCACATCCAGACCTTTATTTGACCTGCTGTAAGAGTGGAAGCAAGGGGGGAGTGAACTAAGGGAAGATGACAAAACTGAGAACTAAATCCCGCACCGCCCCCCACCCCTCCAGTTAGTCCCAGCAAGTTTTAAGGGCTCTGTTCTTCTTTTTTTTTTTTTAAAGAAATTTTTTAACGTTTATTTATTTTTGAGACAGAGCATGAACAGGGGAGGGGCAGAGAGAGAGGGAGACACAGAATCTGAAACAGGCTCCAGGCTCTGAGCTGTCAGCACAGAGCCCGACGCGGGGCTCGAACCCACGGACCGCGAGATCATGACCCGAGCCGAAGTCGGATGCTTAACCGACTGAGCCACCCGGGCGCCCCTAAGGGCTCTGTTCTTTAGGATCTAGTTTGCTATTCATTGGCTCAGGTCACAATCCTTTTTAAAACTTTTAAATTTAAATTTTTATTTTTTTATTCTTATGTACATCCATCTTATATGGATTTGATTTGCTTTCCTGATTGGTAAATCTCAGGGACACATTAGGATTGCGGTTTTTGTTTGTTTGTTTGTTTGATTGGCTTTTTTTTTTTTGAGAAGAAAGGAATAAAAGAAAACAGCTACAAATTTTAAAGTTTTTAAAAAATTAATTAAAAAGAAGCACAATTTAGTCCCACCTGGGTGGCTCAGTTGGTTAAGTGTATAACTCGATTTTGGCTCAGGTCATGATCTCACGGTTCATGGGATTGAGCCCCAAGTCAAGCTCTGCACTGACAGCATGGAGCTTGCTTGGCATTCTCTCTCTCTCTCTCTCTCTCTCTCTCTCTCTCTCTCTCTCACTCTCTGCTCCTCCCCCACTTGCGTGCACTCTCTCTCTCTTTCTCTAAACAAATATTAAAACATTATTAAAACATAAGCACAATCTATAGACAGAAATTGTGTGTCACGAGCTTTAGCAACACACCCATTTCTACAAAATGGAACTTTCAGGTAGGTTAGTTCTCTTAATCCCTGAGGTAGGCTGCTTCACTTGGTGAATAGGCTGCTTTTGTCATATTACTAGGACCGAATTTCTCTGATTCTATCACTCACACTTCTGAGGCAATTTGCAATAATGGGATAAACTGAAGAATCATTAAGACATAATCTTTTGTAACACACACATACGGACTACATGTTGTAGACAATACCATCTTTCTTCCTAATCTCATTCTGGTTTCTTCTCTCCTTTTTCTCTTTCTCTCTCTGTTTACTTTTTAGTTACCTCCTCTGAAGTGCAGTGATTTCAAAGACACAGATGCACACCCATTTGAAGCCACTAAAATAGTGGACCCATAAAGCAAAAGTGGTTCAGCAGTTTCAACCCTGGTCAGAATTAAAACTTGTGGATGATCACATTCACTAAAGAAACATCAATGTGAATAAAGGAAAAAGCAGATCGTCCACCTCCTAAAGGCATTTTATCTGGCTTTTGAGTATTATTAGAAACTCATTTTGCCAAATGACCAGGTAATTCTGGTACTTGGGCAGATACTTCCAACATAATCATAAACAAACTTACACAAGCCACTGACTGTCCTTTATTTTACAACCATGACCCTCACCTTTAACCTTAATCATGGAAGAAACAGGAGGGCCTGGTGGAGTGGGCTCAAAACTGTCAACATTCTTCAAAGGTTATGTCACACTGAAATCCAGCCAGAAAGATCATCCTCAGAAATTCAGGAACATACACCACCAAAGATGCAAATATTATTATTATAATAACATGCTTCTCATAGTGCAACCTTTGTCCTTGATGTGAGGTAATAATATGTTATACCTCAGTACTCCCTTTAATTACTAAATGTGATTACTTAGTCTGTTTGTTTGTCATTGTCTTTCTCACCAATTTATAACCTTCTTTAAGGCAGGTACTACGTCTGTCCTGTTGAAAGATAAACCCAGAGTTCTCGGCACCTTGGCTGTCACAGCATGGATAATTGATGGAATTTATGAATAAAATAACTAAAACAAAACAAAATTTAATTAGCTTGGTAAAGCAATAGCATAGTTTATGTCGATAGGGCCATTACAACTGGTCACACAAAAAACCAACAGCCAAAGACAAATTAGAACTTATGAAAAGAAACAAGACATAGGCATGATAATTTCACACGCACCTGTTGTTGATTTTATGGAATCCAAAATATTTTGGGGGGAGACAATTAAAGACATAATTCTTTTAGATGTTTGTCACTTTACTAGTTTGTTAACCCAACTATTTGTAATCACTTATTATTATCATATATAATGGGCTTTTTGTATCCCTCATTATTAGTAATTAATACTAGAGTCAGCTGAGAAATAAAAGTAATGGAGTAACTATATTTATTATTCACTTCAAATAGGTTAAGTGACTTTGGCTAAAATCACTTGGTTTGAGGAAGTAGGCAAGAGGATAAAATCGTATTGGTAATAACATCTTGGGACATATTTAAATATCATTTTCCTTCACCAATACTACTTACTGGCTTTCTTTTATTCTTCAAGCTGTATCACTCATATCGATTGTAAATGAGACTAGATTACAAAGTCCAGTGCTGAAAGATATTTTCCCACACTTCCACCAAGTTAACCACAGTACAGGCAGGTCAGATTACACCATTATCTCTGAGCATCTGGAAAACTTATACTATTTGGTCCCTAGGCACCAACAAGAAATTCTTTAGGGAATTTTCTGTTTTTCTAGCTCAGCTTTTTTTTTTCACCTTAAGAAATAAATAATAATCCTGAGCTGAGATGTAAATGCAGTTATTTTCCAACAGTATATTATATCATCCAAATGGCAACAATGTTGGTTTTCAACACTATACTTCTGAGGGTATGTCTATCCATTTCATAAATATTCACTATGGCTAAAATTCATATATATATGTAGATATATATGCATATATATAGAGAAAGATAGATAGATAGATAGATAGATAGATAGATATGTATCTATATCCATGTATCCTAGCCTTGATAAAATCACAGGTTTCATATCTGAGAATATCACAATATTATTTGTCAGGTTCTTTGTTAACCAGGCTTTTGCCAATGCATTGATATAGGAATGAAAACAACACTGCTATATTAGACAGAGGAAGGCTCAATTAACTGAGCAAGGGAAATTGGAATTCAACTAAAATTAAAGAAAATGCTTTTCTAATACTACCTAATATGTATCTTTTCTTTAAACTTAGGTATTCATATCAAGGCCAACAGCATCCTAAAAATAGTGGTATACCAGCAATATTCCTCTATCCTGGTAATTTCCAAACATTTTCTGTGGTGTACCAATTTCCTGGAATACTAATCAGATGTTACTCACGGTAAAGTTTGTGAAATTTAATCTGCTTCAGTAATGATGAAATAAAGAAAGTTAAGCAACCAATTTGGCTACTGCAAGAAGTTCTAAGACCATTAAGTATGTGAATGTGCAGTGTGAATTTTAGGACAGTAATAAAGTGTGAAGGTTTTCTTCCATTTACTTGAAAGTGGTATCTTTTCTCCCCAGCATATTGGAAAAATTAGTATTCCAAAGAACACACTTTGAGAAAACTTGCCCCCATCATTATGTGAAAAATACCAAATTCTGGTGCTAAGGGAGCAATTGCATAGGACTGGACTTCCCTAAGTAGAAAAGACACACCTGCAATTTAAAGTTTCAATGGCATTCCCTGCCAAATGCCTGCTATATTTGATAGGCAATGTGTCCTGCCTCACACCTTTTTCTCTGCCATGGAGAGTCATGTGTGACAGAGAAGCTTCCATTTCTTTGGTTTCCACGAATAGGAGGGGCATTCAATTGCTGGTTCGGTTGACCCCTCCCAAGTGCCTTACCTGTCTCATTCTGTGGGTCACACACATTTCATCACTCATTCCCCAAAGTCTGTTAATCCTAGTTCTCTTTCATTTAAGTAAAAAGTAACAGTATATATATACACGAAATGGAAAAGTACAACTGTATAAGTTTTATTTCCTTAATAGAGACGCTTAGAACTCAAAAAGGATTTCAGAGATTCTATGAACATCTCTTAATTTAGAGGGGGGGCCCATTTTTAACCATTTCAATTTTAATTTTTCGCCTTAATTTTAATTTTTCGGCTTACAACCTAAGTATTTCCATTTCCAGAGTACCTTTAACTTCTCCCAGGTGAACGGAAGTGGATGATCCACTTTACAGTTGGCAAATTTGCCTTCAAGGCTTTACAGGACACTCTTACTCAGCTCGGTTAAGTGGCTTCCTCCCGTTGATTCTGCTTTTCCTTCGGTCAGTAAACAATGTGCTGTGCAGGAAAGGCCTCAGAAATTCCTAACAATTATTTCCCCCTCTTCCCACAATTAGGGAGCAGAGAGAGGAGAGAGAGGAGAGAAAAATACACAGTTCTGCTTAGACTGTCACTTTGCATCAGTCTGAGAGGGAACACATATTCCTGGCCTGAAAGGGGCTGCCGGGAATAATTAAGCACGGGGCTAAGAGTGAACCTGGGAAACATTCCAGTTTTTCACAAGTCAGGTCTTCACTGTGCAATCTCTAACATAACAAAAAAACCCTTTTTTACAAGAATATATGGTCATTCATTTTAAAATCATGTACATGTACTGTACTTATACATTACATATACTATAAAACACCCAAAAGACAAATGTTAAACAGGGTGACCAAATGATTTCTTTTCCAAACAGTGTCTCTTTTTAGAACAAAAGGGGCTGCTATCAATAATTATATTGAGACAACTGTTGCAAATTGGAACTCCCCAAGGCAAAGCTGAATGGAGGAAATGTCTAACAAAGAAGATTAAATTAAAAATATTTCGAATGTCTTACTAATCATACAGGCTTTATACTATTATCAGGTAATATCTCAAAGCACAATATACACTAGGGGCTAAATTCACCACTAACTATAAGAATATTAATCTATATTTCAAGTAGATATTTTGATCTTACAGGTTTCACCTTACTGTTTAGTAAGTCTGAGTATATCATCATAATTTTTCTTTTGCTTATAATTGAGACTAAAGAAGATTTTCTGTAAGAATTAAAATGGTTATCTCTGCTACTTTTTATTTTGCTTTGTGTTCTTGTATTTGGAAAAAAATATTTTATAGTCTCCACTTTGTTAGTTTAATTATTGCTAGGAAACATAATAAATAATAAAATCCATTAACCTACCTACCAGGGACATTTACTGTATGTTTGTTCTCCTTTGTGGAACTTTAATTCTTACGTCAAGGTACCAGATATTAATAACATGAGACAATCTGACATTTGGACAAAATAAAAATGCCAGTGTGAATATAATTTAACATATAAGTAAAGTTTTATTTACTTTATAGGGGTTTTTTTGTTTATTTATTTATTTTGAGACACAGAGAGACAGAGAGAGAGAGAGAGGGAGAGGGAACACCTGAGCAGGCACAAGTGGGGGGAGGGAGAGAGAAAGGAAGAGAGAGAATCCCAAGCAGGCTCCACACTGTCAGTGCAAAGCCCAATGCAGTGATCAGTCTCATGACGGTGAGATCATGACCTGAGCTGAAATCATGAGTCAGATGCTTAACTGACCGAGCCATCCAGGTGCCCCTACTTTGTAGTTTTAGGAGAAAACTACTATGAATAATAGTTCCGATCTTTCTGAATTCCAATAGCATGTATCTTCTGTACTGCTTGGGATGCACATACCTACATTAAAGCTGGTAATCTAGAACAGTGCTTCATCAACTGTCATGTGCATACAACTATCTGAAGTTCTTGGGAAAATACAGATTTTGATTTAGTTGATCTGGACTGTGGCCGAGGATTCTATATTTCTACCAACTTCCCAAGTGTTGCTGGTCTAAGGACCACACTTTAAGTAGCAAGACCCCTAGACCTAGGCTCTGTTTAATACAGGATCCACTAGGCACATGTGACTATTGAGCATTTGAAATGGAGCTAATCTAAGTTGAGAATGACTATGTAATTCTGAAATGTAAAATAAATACCAGATTTCAAAGGCAGTATAAAAAAGAATGTAAAATAATTCATTAACAATGTTTTTAATGTTTATTTTTTGAGAGAGAAAGAGAGAGAGAGAGAGAGAGAACAGAGTGTGAGTCAGAGAGAGGCAGAGAGAGAGAGGGAGACACAGAATTTCAAGCAGGCTCCAGGCTCTGAGCTGTCAGCATATAGCCCAACATGGGGCTGGAACTCACAAACCACGAGATCATGACCTGAGCTGAAGTCAGATGCTTAACCAACTGAGCCCACCCAGGTGCCCAGGTTCATTAATAATTTTAACACTGATGATAAGAAATAACAATTTTGGCCCTAAGTGTGTATCAGTGGGTTTTTTAAATTTTTTTTAATGTTTATTTATTTTTGAGACAAAGAGTGACAGAGCATGAACGGGGGAGGGTCAGGGAGAGAGGGAGACACAGAATCCGAAGCAGGCTCCAGGCTCTGAGCTGTCCTCAAACAGCCCGACGTGGGGCTCGAACACACGAACCAAGAGACCATGACCTGAGCTGAAGTCGGACGCTCAACTGACTGAACCACCCAGACGCCCCATGTATCAGTGGTTTTTAATGTAGAGTATACATATATTCATAATTTTTAATATGAATACTAGAAAATTTTAAATTATTTGTGTAGTTCACATCGTATTTCCATTGGATGCTGTAGCTCAAGATCACAAAACTAAGTCCTGATCATGTAAAGTAATAGTGAAAACATTCAATGCTTCATTAATATTTCCAGATTTGTCTTTTGCCACTCCCCATTCCATGCCCAAAGTCTCAGCTATATGATGTGATTTAGCATTCGCTCACAACCTCTTCTTTCATTTACTTGTTTATTCAGTATTGGATGTCTACAGTGAACCAGGCAACACTAGTAAGTATGAGAGAAAATAATAGATATGGTCTGGCTTCACTGAACATATTATCTCTAACTTTTCTTATTTCAAAGAGGAAAATTCCTCTAATCTCTTACATCACTCTCTCTCTCTCTCTCTTTCTCTCTCTCTTTATTTTTTGAAAGTACTTGCTGGCTCATTAAAGCTATATTTCTATAGTGTTTTCCATGTATTTCACATAAAGCATTCCCTAATGTTATGTTTAATATATACTGTATTAACTGTATGTTTTTCCAAATGCAGATTATTAATTGTTTGATGGTATGATTTAATAATCTTGTTTTCCATTGAAAGCACAATTTCCAGTATACAATAGGTAATTAGGAAACAAATTTTTGAGTGGATTCATTATTTCACAAGATGGTAAGATTTTTAAACATCAGTCACTTCCACAATCTAATGTAACTGAATTTTTTTTAGATTTATTTATTTTTGATAGAGAGAGACAGACCACAAGTGGGGGAGGTGCAGAGAGAGAAGGAGGCACAGAATCAGAAGCAGGCTCCAGGCTCTGAGCTGTCAGCACAGAGCCCGACAGGGGGGGGGGGGGGGGGGAGGTGCTCAAACTCACAAACTGCGAGATCATGACCTGAGCCAAAGTCGGATGCTTAACCGACTGAGCCACCCAGGTGCCCCAATCTAATTTTAAAAATCAATGATTATTTTAATTTCACTGCCGTTTGGCATGGTTCATTCTAGCCCTCCTTCTGTTATAAATATCTTATGTAGCAATGTACTGTCAAGCTCAGCAGATTTAAAATCAATTCAGCAAAATTTGAGCCATACTTGATGATCGTATTAGACTTTCAGCAATTAATTTAATCTTCTTGAAAACTGATCTTCTCATTAGTAACATGGTTTTTAATTACTACTGCATGTTTTTGTTGAAAAGATTGAAAGATTCAAATCATGAAATAGTGCCCAGTTTGTAGTAATGCTTCAATAAATATGAAATCTAACTGGTTAAGTCTTAGTCATTTTATTTCCTTTTTAGTAACTGAATGTAAAATAATGTTTGGTAGGCAAAGCCTTAGATTGCCTTCACGTTGTGGGTAAAATGTATAGATTTACATTCACATAAGCATGCTGCTTTGTCAGGTAGTATCATTGCCTTCTACCTCAATTATTTCATGTGTAAAATGAGGGGATTGGAAAAATTACATCTTTCTACAGTTAAAAGTCAATGAATATTTGGAGATGATGATAAAGTCTTGAAAGAAATTAGCAAAACAAAACTTTTTAATTATTTTATTTCTTTTTTTTCCTTCCCCTTTTCTCATTTCAGTCCAAAAGTCATTGCACAGCTACAACTAATAATAGACTAAAATTGAATCTATTCTATAGATCTTACGGACATTAAAAAGATACTAAAGGAATACCATGAACAACTTTATGCCCACATATTTTAAAACCTAGATGAAACGAGACAATTTCTCGAAAGGTATAATTTACCAAAGATCACACAAGAAATGTACTGTGTGAAAGGGCCATGTTAAAGAAATTTAATCAATAACTAATAACTTTCTAAAACAGAAAGCACCAGGCCCAAATGGATTCCATCATGAATTCTATTAAACTTTTAAGGAAGAAATTATACCAGTTTTCTATAATCTCTTTCACAGGATACAAGCAGAAGGAATACTTCCTAAGTCATCCTATGAGTCCAGCATTTCCTTAATACCAAACTAGACAAAAAATTACAAGTAAATAATATTCATAGATGCAAAAATCTTCAACAAAATAATAGCAAATCAAATCCAACAAGGTATAAAATAAATTACATACCACAATCCAGTGAAAATTATTTCAGGTACGCAAGGCTGATTCAACATTCAAAAATCAATCAATGTAATCCATCACATAAACAGGCTAAAGAAGAAAAACAACATGGTTGTGTCCATAGATGCAAAATAAGCCTTTGCCAAAATCCAACATCCATTCATGATAAAAGACAAAAACAAAACAAAACAAAACAAAAAGCTTTCAGTAAATTAGGAAGAGTGGGGAACTTCTTCAATGTAATAAAGAATTTGTAGAAAAAAATTACAGTGAACATCATACTTAGTGGTGAGAAATTCAAAGTTTTATCTATATAGCAAATCCAAAAAAATCAACAAGAAAACTCCTGGAACTAAAAAGTTATAGCAAAGTTGCAGGATACAAGATTAAGAAACAAAAGTCAATCTTTTTCCTTTATACCAATGAACAAGTGGAATTTGAAATTAAACACAATATCATTTAGCACCAAGTGAAATGAAATACTTAGATATAAATCTAGTGAAGTTCGTACAATATCTGAGAAAAACTACAAAACTCTGATGAATGAAATCAAAGAAGAACTAAATAAGTGAAGAGATATTCTATATTCATGGAGAAGTAGACTCAATATTGTCAGGATGTCAGTGGATCTACAAATTCAATGGAATCCCAATCAAAATCCCAGCAACTTATTTTGCAGATATAAAACTGATTCTAGTATGGAAACCAATTTGACAGTAAATTTCATATATTAAAAAACAAACAAAAAAAAAAAAAAAAAAAAAAAAAACTAGACCCATAGCTCATCAGAAACAAACAAACAAAACAAAACAAACAAACAAAAAAAACAAAAAAAAAAACTGATTCTAAAGTTTATATAGGGAGGCAAAAGACCCAGAAAAGCTAACACAATATTGAAGGAGAATAACTAAGATGGAGGCCTGACACTACCTGATTTTAAGTCTTACTATAAAACTATAGTAACCAAGGGGCTCCTGGGTGACTCAGTTGGTTAAGTGTTCAACTCTTGACTTTGGCTCAGGTCATGATCTCACAGTTCATGAGATTGAGGTCCTTGTTTGGCTCTGTGCTGACAGAACAGAGCCTGCTTGGGATTCTCTCTATCACTCTCTCTCTCTCTCTCTCTCTCTGCCCCTCCCCAGCTTGCACTCTCTCTCTCTCTCTTAAAGTAAACAAAAATAAATTTGAAAAAAAAGCTACAATAATCAAGACAGTGTGGTATTGGTAAAATAACAGACAAACAGATGGATGAAATAGAACAGATAGCCCTCCTTACATATGGTCAACTGACTTTTGACAAAGGACGCAAAGCAATACAATGAAGAAAAGATTATCTTTTCAAATTTTTTTTTTTCAACGTTTTTTATTTATTTTTGGGACAGAGAGAGACATAGCATGAATGGGGGAGGGGCAGAGAGAGAGGGAGACACAGAATCGGAAACAGGCTCCAGGCTCTGAGCCATCAGCCCAGAGCCTGACGCGGGGCTCGAACTCACGGACCGCGAGATCATGACCTGGCTGAAGTCGGATGCCCAACCGACTGCGCCACCCAGGCGCCCCAAGATTATCTTTTCAATAAGCGGGGCTGGATCAACCTGACTTCCACATGCACAAACGAATTCAGACCAGAATTTACCTGCTTTACAAAAATTAACTGAAAATGGGTCAGAGCCTTAAGTGTAAAAGGCAATGTATAATCCCCTAGAAAATAACACAGGAGCAAACCTAGATGACCTTGGGTATGGCGATTACTTTTTAGACAAAACACCAAAGGTATGATCTTGGTGACTCAGCTATGAACTTTGTAACATATGTTCCACTATGGTGGGGGATGCTGATAATGGGAGAGGCTTTCAATGTATGTGGGGGGTGGGAGGTACATGAGAGATCTCTGTACCTTCCCTTCAGTTTCACTGTGAATCTAAAACTTTCCTGAAAAAACAAATTCTTAAAATATTTGACTCTATCAGTATGAAGTCATGTAATACGGAGACATAAATCTAGTTATAGTATGGATCTAAAGCTGTGTATGTGCATGCATGCGTGTGAATATATCTTTTTTTTAGTTCTTTCTGTCCACATAGAGGGACTATGAGTAGCAAAACTCCAATAACAGGAATTACACCTATCACTCAGATCTTGATTTCTACAGGGAAAGGAACCAGGGCTCCTTGAAGAAAGAGCTAATTTCTGGGCTGCAGCAGAGAAAGTCCTAGAACATTGTGTTGTCTCATTAAGTAACAAAATACTTAAAGAGTGATTTGGGCATGTCAAAATGATAAAGGATCTAGCTAAAAGAACTCTCACTGGCCAATTCCAGACAATTATAGAAATGATTATAATGCACTGAATAAAATTGAATCCATTAGTTCACACTGATATAAACAAATGAATAAATGAATTGGGAGAAGATAACTAACCTTTTGTACAGTAGAATGTCAAGTAATAGATTCATTGGTATAAATAAAATTAGGAAATAGTCATCAGTTATCAAAGTAATAATATAGGCAAGAAATAACAATGGTTTCTAAAATTAATAAGCAAAGTGGGATAAGAAAAAGAATATTCATTTAGTCTCAAAGTATCTTTCTGCAAAATACTATTGATCACAAAGAACAAAAGAAATGTAACTTTTTTAAAAATATTTTTTAAAGTTTTTATTTATTTTTGAGACAGAGAGAGACAGAGCATGAGCAGGGGAGGGGCAGAGAGAGAGAGGGAGACACAGAATCTGAAGCAGGCTCCAGGCTCTGAGCTGTCAGCACAGAGCCTGACACGGGGCTTGAACTCACAGACTGTGAGATCAGGACCTGAGCTGAAGTCAGATGCTTAACTGACTGAGCCACCCAGGTGCCCCAAGAAATGTAACTTTGTAGTGGAGAAACCTGGCAGAGACCACCCTAATCAAGTATTTACCTATAATGGGACATGTCAATAGCATATACTAAATGATAAGATGCAAAAAGGGAGACATCATGCCTGTGGATTCCCATCCAAAATACATAACTTAGGGATTGTCTTGAAGAAACACTGGACAATCTTGCATTGAGGGACATTCTACAAAATGAATGTCTTGCATATCTTCAAAAATGTCAAGGTTGTGAACATAAAGGAAAGACTGAGGAACTGCTCGCATTGGAGGAGTTAAGATATGTGACCACTGAGTGCAAGGGATCATGCTGGACAGACTCGGGTGTGATAAGTGCCTGCACAATTGGCAAAAGTGAATAGTGGGTGAAGGGCACATGGCTATTCTTTGCAGTATTTTTGCCATTTTTGGTAAATTTGCATTTATTTTCAAATAAAATTAATTTTAATAAAAAGAGGAAAGCAGGGGCACCTGGGTGGCTCATTCAGTTAGGTGTCTGACTCTTGGTTGTTGGGCTCCTCGTGGAGCATACAGCCTGCTTGGGATTCTCTCTCTCTCTCTCTCTCTGACACACACACACACACACACACACACACACACACAATAAACTTAAAAAAAAAGATGAAAGCAAAACAAAGCAGAGCAAAGTGGGTTTTTTGGACACAGTAAATGTTAATAAACATTTTTTGCACATAGTCAAATGTATCAGAATTTGAAGCCAGTGTGCTCACAGTGAATGTGTGATATTGACCTGCTGCATAACACTCTTAATGCTCATATTTTTCTCTTTCTTGTGCTGACGAGTAACCCTAAATTTATGTAGCTTATTCCTAAAAAAGATCATGTCAGTATTGTCTGACCTTCAAATCTATGTAGATGTTCTTTGCTACATATATTCGACAACATTGTGTGTATAGTCCATCAGCACAAATCACACTGTCTTGAGCTCAGATACAAGCTCCTTGGGGGAAGGAAGCTTATTGTAAAAGATCACTATATCACTGCGATGAATATTGGAGATAAAGTTAGAGTACGTCCAGATTATGACCTATGTATTTTTATCAATGTAAAAGTTACACTTGTCCTATTTAATCTTTTTCATTAAAATGTCTATACAGAAATACTAAAATTGTACTCATTTTCTTCTCATTTTAATGACCAGGTAGAGTTTCACCCATGATTTGGCTTCTAATTTTTCTGTTAAAATTTACAAATTTCCATAATATCATGTTTTAGGCATTTCCTCTTTCAAGCAGCCTATCACTGAGTTTAGTTTTTTTTTTTTTACCCCAAATAAGAGAATGTATCTTTAAGATGGATTTTTCCCATTTTACAACTATAACTGATATACTTCTTTCTCCTTTTCTTTAACCTGATGACTCTTTGACATCCCTTTTATTCCTGTATATGGATTATGTTGAATTTGATCTTAAATTCATTGCAATGTAAGAAAACACATGTTATGTTTAAAATTTGCCAGTGAATGCTCCTAAATGTTTCAAAAGCACTTTTTAACCACTGTCATTGTCTCTAATTGTTTAAAGTTTTGTTTCTTGGATAATTAAATTCTTATACAAGGACTATATTCTATTTCCCTCCTGACTTCTCCATTAATATAAGACTCAGACCTGAAGGGTGAGATGGGTATAATGATCATCCATAGAAGTCTGTGGTGCTAAATGGGAAGGCTAGCCCTTGGGTGACCACATAGAGAAAATGGGGAAGTCTGGAGAGAATGCTAAGCATGGTGCATTGCTACTCCCAGAGAGTCACAGGGCAGTTGTATGGAAGTCAATTAAGATCTGGAGTTAGTGTGTGACTAATTGGGCATCACACATGAGCTATTCTTGGGTAGGACTGGATAAGAACAGCCTATTCCTTGCTCCAAGAAATCAGGGGAAGACAATTTAGTTCATGAACAAAAGCCTGGGTTTCTCACATTAAAAAGACATTTTTATCCATTTGTTCCAACTTGAAATTATTATCAATTTCCCATAGGCTTTATTATTAAACAATATAATGTAGGTTTCAAAAGAACAGACTTAGTTGCCACATTTAGTAGGTTTGAATCCCAAGTCTAGTTGACTAGCTATAAAACCTTCAGTACTTTACATAACTTCCGACCTCAATTTCTTCAGATGAAAATGAGGATAATTTATGGATCACAATAAAATATTTTCAAAGATAAACTGAGTCACTACATACGACTATGTTTGACTGACATAATAAGAACTAAGAAATGTTCACTGTTGTTGTTACAGTTCTCTTTGATATTATTGTGACATTTTCTTTTGTATCTCCATGGATTATTAAAAGAACAGAGAGGTTGCCATCAGGCTGCTCCCCAGGAGACATATTAAGGTGTAATTTCTTGACTATTCATTTCTTTTCTTTTTAGTTTTTTTTTTTTTGAGGGAGGGAGGAGGAAGAGAGAGAGAGAGAGAGAGAGAGAGAATGAGCAGGGAATGGGCAGAGAGAGAGGAGGAGAAAGAATACCAAGCAGGCTCTGTGCTGTCAGCACAGAACCCAATGCAAGACTTGATCTCTTGAGTCATGAGATCATGACCTGAGCCGAAATCAAGAGTTGGACACTTAACCAACTGAGCCACCCAGGTGCTGCTTAACCATCCATTTCAAATGATCTCTTCCATAACGTTCAAAATCATCTGGGTTCTTGACTGTCCCACCTCTGAATTACCAAAGGTGACAAGTATCAACACCCCCACATATATCTACTCATAATCTTTTTCTGGAATAAATTCACCATTTTCACTTGGCTTCAAAGTAAATTCACATTTTAAAACCACTGCTGGACTCTTCAAAGCTGGTTTACAATCCTCTAATTTACCCTTCATCTTCTAGAAGACTCCTTGTTGCACTTCTTTCTGTGGCTGTAGTAAAGCAATTCCACTCTCCTTAAAATTGCCATGTTATTTCTCAAACCTCAAGAAAAGCTCACTTCCCCAAAATTTTTAAGTAAACTCTTTTTTTATGTTAGTGATTACATTGATATTATTTATCATAATCATCTCTATGATCTTTCTTCTCATCCTCATAATTTCTTGACATCTCATGCTATCTCTATTGACTTTTCTCCATGTATTAATAAGCACAATTAAGGCTTTCCAATCCTAAAATATCTTCTGTCATCTTCCCTCCTTAAATCTGGAAATCTCTTCTCTCATCATTTTGTGCTGTCTTGTTTACTCATGAGATAACAGTGACCGAGGGTTTCCTAAAGGAAAAATATTTGTCTTTTATATAGTAGCAGTTCGTGTTCTCTCTCTTTTGAAAAATAAAGTATTATAATCAAATAAATTTTGGAAAAAAGTGAATAACATTATGTAAACCAAAGAGTAAAATTATATAAATTATGCAAAAGTTTAATATGGATTGTTAACCTTCAAAAATTATGTGTGTGTGCACATGCGCATGAGTTTGTATGTATTTGAGACCGTACAGGTCATGGATTGTATTGGGTAGTTTGGATTCCAAACCTACTTGAACACTGAAATATTTATACTCAGAATATCCAAGACAATACCATTCTAGAGTCAGTATGACAATGAACACATGCTGACCTTTGACATAATACATGCAAACATAGATACCTGCATGTGTTAAACTGTATGTTGGCATTTCAAATGAGTATCAGGTTGAATCTGGTCAGTACTACACTCATCTTTCTCATTAATTTTTCTGTTGTAACTATTAACTTTTAAAATCATATATCATCTTTCCAGGGTTAAAATTCCAGGAAATTCTCAAAATAATTCTTAATGTCTTTCTAGTGCTCCAATTTACTAAGCAAAAGATAAAGAGGGCCTAAAGAAAGGTGATATCAATAAAAATATAATTACAGGCAAAAGATAATATTTTAAAGAATGTAGAAAATTCGTCAACTGATCGTATGTGGCAGAAAACTAGTGCTATTACAGTTTTGGAGAGAAAATTCATGCTAAAGTACATACAAAATATGTGTGTGAAACTGCGATGATTCACATCACTTCTGAAAATGAGCATCATTTTCCTTTCTAAAACCCAAATAGTTACATTATATAAAGAAATCAGATAATTGATTTATAGTAAAGTCTAAATTGAAGTGAAATTTCAGCATCTATCTTCTCTTGTAAAGTAAACGCTATGTGTATCTGTCTTTGAGTGTTTGCTTTAACTCCTGACTGGTTAGTAGGAACAGCAAAGGGACCATGCACTAAACACATATTTAACCTGATTCTCCTGATTGCTAAAGACTGACTTCTCTTACCATTCCCTAAGTACTACATTTTCCTTTTTTCCCAAGTATTAGGATTCAGGAACAATCTGAAAAGTAGGCTTTTAAATACTGAAACACAGACCAAAAAATCAGATACAGCCTTAAATGTATCCTAGTTGACAATATCAGCAATTAAGATCATTGGACTTGACATACAAAATTTTGGGGTGAGAGCAGACAAGGCTAGGTAGATGGTCATCCTTATGATGGTAAAATGCTTCATTTCCTCACACTCATCAAAACTTAAAAACACTCTTGGCCTTCAACTTGATTGTCCTATTTTGTAGAGTATTAAGCAATTCAAACGGAATGCTGTTTAATCCCCTTTAATTATTGTGTCCTATGAAGGGAATGACTTTTTCAAAGTTATAAATAACAAAGGTCATGAGGTAAGAGAATGTGCTTATTGTTTAATCTCATTATCAAAACTTTTTCCAATTGTCTAGATGATGTTTCTTTTCTGATTGATGGAAGTATCAATCAGTTTCTGGGAATAAAAGCCAAACAAACATATATAAAAGTTCTCTTTAGGCACTCACATTCAAGTCCTATTTAACACAGCGGGGTCACCAAACATCCAGTAAAGTTTTGCCAATGTTTGTGTTTTCTTGAAATTAGATGAAAATCAAAGCCATGTGACACCAACAGGAAAAACAGCAGGTCTCAATGTGTGCTTGGTGGGGCATATTCCGCTATTCTCTTGTACTCTTTTTAGTTTTGACAACGTAACCAAAACTTCATTATGTGTGTGGTTGTGGTGTTCTAAAATGTTTTTCCCATTTTATTTATACTGTTCATCTACAGTTCCCCGGTGGTTTCAGAGAAGAAAATCAAACTTCCTTTACTGTTTAAAGAGCAAAGACAAAATAGCAGGTGTGAAAAACTATGGGAAGACCTTAAAGAAAAGGCATCAATAATTCTGACTTTAAGCTCTACTAAAGGCTTTTCCAGGAACTGAGGGCAATACAAGTATAACAAAGGTATCTAAGAGGAAAAAAAAATATGTGTATACACACACACACCAACAGTCACACCCACGGTTGAATTCCTAAAATATGCAGTTATGGCAAAAAGAAGTAATAAACCCAATTCATTTAACAGGAAAGTTACTCTATTTCTTTTCAACTAAATATTAAGATGTAAAGGCTGGTGATGCCAACAAAAATAAACCACTAATAGAAATGTTAGCATAAAAATATTTTTTCTCGCGATTTTATTGAATATTTTATTATCATTATTATTATTATTATTATTATTATTATTATTATTATTTTCTTTTAACTGACAATATGGTCCTCACAAAAGAAGTTGCATACAAGAGAATGTTTTCTTTGGGAACAGACAACTTCTTGGAAGAGAGAAAAGATAGCTGTTCACATTAGCAAAAGCATAGCCCTCAATAATTATGCATACATTATAATGATTTGAATGCTGTTGAAGTTTTGGAATGTTAAATTTAGTTAAAAACATTTAATTCACTTCCTCCCCCCCACCCACCTCAGCTAAAAAGATGCAGAATGGTGGATTTTTTACTCGAAGGGAGGAAGGAGGAAATAAATATGAGGCACGTCAATGTAGCAGGGGTGGTTTTGGTTTGACATGCATCCCAAACAACTCGTTCATTCACATCTTGAAGCCTCATTGAATTCAGTGCCAGACAGAGAAGGAATGTAAAACAGATAGAAAGTGGTGCAGATAAAGAATGGAACACGCTTAACATTCCATTTTGATATATAATACCTTCTGTTTAAAAAAAGTATTCAAGAATTGCTGAGTTTTATCTAAAATAATAGACCCTGATTAAATAATAAATAACAAGTGTGAGTTCCTAGGAAAGAAAAAAAGACGACAGTATTCAAAGGACTCCAATTCACCACTGTTAGTTTGATAGGATCCTTATTATTAGATAATGATAACTAACATTTCTCGAAAAAAAAAATGTTAACAATTTATTTCATTTATCTTTAGAATAGCTCTGTGATACAGGAACTATTGTTTCTTCCCATTGTATAGAAATAGTCCTTAGAGAATTTGAGCAATTTTATCAAAGTAAAAGGCAGAATTCAAGGAAATTGCCAGAATTCAGAGAGAGGCAACTTTTGAAATCCTCTTCCACCCTCCCCTACCCCAGAACCCACATTCTTTAATGCTGTGCTCCACTGTTTTAGGATCCTGTTTTGTATACAACTTTTTAAATTTTATTTTATTATATTTTTTAATGCTTGTTTTTGAGAGAAAGAGTGCAAGTGGCAGGGGCACAGAGAGAGGGAGACACAGAATCCAAAGCAGGCTCCAGGCTCTGAGTTGTCATCCCAGAACCCTATGAACACTTGAACCCATGAACCATGAGATCATGACCTGAGCTGAAGTCAGCCGCTTAACTGACTGAGCTACCCAGGAGCCCCAGTATACAACTTTTTAAATGCAAGGAACTACATGTGCACCATTTCAGAATGCACTAATAATGTATTTCCAAGGATATTAGTATATGATGTCATTCATACAATCAGTAACATATATCCAATGTCTAAACAAATGTATGATATTTTGTATCTATATATATAAGGTTTTTAGAAAATATATTTATTTTCTATAACACAGTCATTCACAGAGCAAAGAAGTTCCTTAAGTGCTTAACTCAGTACATACTGCAATTAATGGGATAATTCAGCTTAAAAAATGAGTGGCCTTGATTACATACCAGGCACCACCCTAGGTGCTACTCCATCTCAGTTCTCACGATTCATTATTTTTTAATCTTTCAGTGAAAAGAAAAACTCAGTAAAGTTTTTACTACTCTACTTTAGTATACATAACTACACTTGCCATGGTCTCTTAATATTTCATGCCAAATCATCTAGAGCCCTAGAATCATAACGTCCTTAAAGCTTAAAAAATCATCTATTTTGGTTCCCCAATATACCATTATATCTCTTTTCCTTCACTATTCTCTTATCATTCTAAAATCCATTCTACCAAAGAGATCACTCCAAAAGTGCTCCTCTTCCATCAGGCCTGAGTTCTTAATGTCCTTCACTGCTTTTTCCCAGCCTATCTGGTTTCTGAAAATCCATCACCTACTCTATATGTTGTTGTTATTAAAGACATAGGGAAGCTGTGTGGTGTCATTTTAGACGGGCTTCATTTCTGCTGTTTTTCTGCTAGGCTTTACTTACCTATGTTCTATATTTTACCTTGCATCTGAGTAAAAACCAAAAAAGTTATGTTTCCACCCCAAGGTGGAAGCATGGAAGTTCAAAGTTCATCATTCTCTGCGTTTTGTCCTAGGACCTCAAACCCCTGACAACATTTAAGAAGAGCCAGATTCCAAATATGTTCTAGGATATTGGTTTCAAACAAACTCCTGCTGATTCGGGCATCAATACCCCTACCTCCCATGGCTTATAAAATAACATCTACTGGGGCCCCTGGGTGGCTCAGTCGGTTGGGCGTCCAACTTCGGCTCAGGTCATGATTTCACCGTCCATGAGTTCGAGTCCCGTGTTGGGCTCTGTGCTGACAGCTCGGAGCCTGGAGCCTGCTTTGGATTCTGTTTCTCCCTCTCTTTCTCTGTCCCTCCCCCATTCATGCTCTGTCTCTGTCTCAAAATAAATAAGCATTTAAAAAACCTAAAAAAAAAAATAAATAAATAACATCTACTACTCACCTACCACTCACCTTTGATTGGACCCTACCCTGGATTCCTGAAGGAAGATGTATACTGGACCCTTTTCCAATATAAACCCTGAATCCCAAGAGATGGTGAGACTCATTCTCCTTTCCTTTGTGAGTCTCCCAGAAACTCCATCTGCTACACTCTGTCACTCATGCTATTCAGTAAACTTTGCTTTCACGTTCTCTGGCTAGCTTTTGATTTCTGCCCTGCTTCAAATTTCTTGGCTGGTGCTGTGGGACCCCCCTCTGGGTCCTTGGACCTGGCATGTCTGTATTACTAAGGTCATTTTTTTAGGAACAGTCCATTTGATTCAAATGTGATTTTTTTTTCATTTTTCGATAATTTCAAAACAGCCTATTTTTGAGAAGGCTTTCTGATTAGAAGATTATGAGAAACTGTCATCCCAGATACCTTTCCAACGGAAGCTTTTGTCAAATAATGCAAATCTTAACCTTACTTAATTTTTACAATTTCTTCAGTTTGTTTATTTTAGTCCTCATTTATGCATCCATATACCTTTAAAAGCAGGCCCAACACAATTTGTTTTTCAGATTTATGGTTATGCATATTAAGTGGAAGCAAGTTTAGAAAAACTTGCACCTTCAGTATTCTGTCCAATGTGACATTGTGTAAACTCCTAGACCGAGTACTTCAGATGTTCTTCTTTTGGAACAGATTTGCCATAATACCTGCAGTTTCAGCTTGTGCCTTTTGGTTTGTTATGCATGGAGAGTTCTTATAAGACGGTGACGGTGAGGATTGAACTTGATTATTTCGATTAATTTTATTAACTCATGACAATACACAGAAATGATAATGATGATCAATGTGGGGTTTAGAAAAATTGGAATGGAAGAAAAACTTCCCTTCCATATTCCAGTATCTTTCTTTGAGAATCATCACTTCGTCCATACAAAAACACAACGTAAAGTTTTAGTTTCCTATACTTCAGGCAACAGATGCTTCCATCTTTATCATTTTTAAAATTTACTGTCAAAATTTGTATTTTGATATACACTAGAGTGTATATGTCAAATGTATATGTAATGCATTATAAATTAATACATAATAGTATATATTAATATGTATATAGAATAATAAAATAATATAAATATACAAGCTCAAGTAACCTCAGAGAAGAGCTATCCTTTGTAATAACTTCAAGAGAGCTCACTCTATTGTTGGAGGTTTCTATAAGCTAAAAAGTTATTCTTTATCTTTCTTTAGATTGTTTCTAAGGAACATAGAGCATTCTGATTACTCTCTGGTGGATTCACTCAGCCAACTTAGTCTTCCTTTATGTGATAGCTTCGAATTGCCTCTTTTTCCCAATTCTCTCAGTGACTTTTTTTTTTCCAAAAGGCATGACAAGTCCCCTCACCATGGAAACAGTTCTCTTCTGAATTAAGTCCTTTTTAAAAACGTAATTATTCATATGAAGTCTGAACATAATTCTCCGCAAGTATTAAATGGAACTTATAGCATCCTTGCTACATGAACTAAACTTCTTCAAGGTAATAGGCTTCGTCCACTAGTAATATTTCATTTGGAGATTAACATTCAACTGCAGTTGAGGTAAAATGTCCTTTCTTGAAAGGATATTGCATGAGCAAATTGAGGAATAATTTAGAAAAAGAAGCCCCTTACTTTGCCCCTAAAATCTTAAACAGTTTGTTTTTCTAATCATTTTATTGTATTCTTTTTCTCCAGAATAGGTCAGGCAGCTGACTGAAATGCAATGCTGCTGATAAATTTGTTATTAACTATAAACACATCATCTGTCTTAGATAAAAACAAAAGACTTCAAAGGTTTTAGACCAGATACCAGATACTGTTCAGACTAGTGCCAAAGAATTAATCATAAATTATTCTTGATAAATTCCTTTCCTTGTGTTGCATTACCCTGGAGTATTGTTCCTACCACCCCATTACATACCATGTATTTAAAAAAAAACACACAATAAATATTTTCAGATAAATAAAATTATTTACATATTAAATATTATTTGTTTAAAGCATAAAGTGTTATTTATTTGTTTATACTATGCAGATTTGCAATTCGAATTATTTTACCTTCCCTTAATAATATACTTATTGTTCCTATACATAATATTTGCAAACAACCAGTGAAGAAATCCAGGGAGGATAAGAATCTAAGGATTATTGGCAGAGTCCCTAAAATTCAAATTTTGCTGTAAATTCATTTGACTGAATTTCTTTTCATTCTTCTTTGCCAACTAATTTGCATGGCCTATGACAAAAGCTAAAAGACTTAAACAAATAGTTAATGCTAGCTTGCACATTTTAAGGTGAAATACTTAATCTTTAAAACATCGAACGGGGCGCCTGGGTGGCGCAGTCGGTTAAGCGTCCGACTTCAGCCAGGTCACGATCTCGCGGTCCGTAGTTCGAGCCCCGCGTCAGGCTCTGGGCTGATGGCTCAGAGCCTGGAGCCTGTTTCCGATTCTGTGTCTCCCTCTCTCTCTGACCCTCCCCCGTTCATGCTCTGTCTCTCTCTGTCCCAAAAATAAAAATAAAAAACGTTGAAAAAAAAAATTAAAAAAAAAAAAATAAATAAAAAAAAAATAAAACATCGAACATGTCCAACTTAGAATTTGTATAACCATGTCCTTTCAAGCTACGAAGGCAGGTAGTCTTATGCTATAAAATTTTAAACGTAAGAATGTGCCATCCAGACATATAATAGAGGATCGTTTCCTTCTCATAAGTTGTTTAGTCTTTATTTGTTACTGGGCTGGCATTAGTGACTTGTGACACTGGTCATTCCTTCCTTTGAAAAGTGCAAAGCTTCTTAGAGAGAAAAGCCTCTCGTCCATTCTAATTCCCTAAAGAGTTTAGTCCTTTGGGCAAAATAATCGTGTGGAGCACCTGTGGTGTGAGTACTAAAGAAATATCAGGCAGAATCCAGCCACAGCTGTGCTGTAATCACTGAAGTGTGCCCAGTGCATAATGGCACATTAGGTAGGCATTGATCTCTGCCAGTTTATGAGGTCTCTTACAGAATTAGGCAGACTTTTTCACTAAAACCCATGGAGCAGAAATTGCTACTTCTAAGCTAATCCATTTTCAAATTACTATCCAATTGTGACTGATGACCTCACTACAAATCCGCTTATCTACCTCTAACCACTCAACGAGCAAAGGAAAATCAATCGTTATTTCCCTTTATTTTAAACTCATTGCAAAAAAACTCTTCTTGCCATTCTTAGTCACCTTTCGTGCCACTGCAGCTGTGAAGATAAGCATGATAAATGTTAAATGCTGCCTAATTGTCAGTGCTTATTTGGAAGGTAAAATGGAAAAGGAAAATATGCTTGGTATGATACATGGCTTAAGATATGATTTAAAAATTGCTGCAATAAATTATGGCTAATTTCATGAATTTATTTTAGATAATTTAGTCAGATTGTGATATACTGATGCCTTATTAAAAAAAATCCATCACTACAACATGCAACTATTTCTTATTGAAAACCCTGGGTCTAGTTTAATCACCGAGTAGATAAAATTTCAAACATTTATGAGAAGACCTGCTATTCTGAAAATGAAAGCAATGCTCAATAGTTTACTTAATTGAAGGCATTATAATGTAAAAATATGTAGGAGGCAGAAAACACACAAATTAGAATCAACCAAATCTATTCCTAATTTCTCCTCAGCAAACTTTATCACAGAAGGTAACATTAGTGACTTTATGATCCACAAAATGCGGTGGTTACAAGAACGTGTAAATGAAAAACAGTACAAAAGTGATAATGACTTGTATCTCTTTATATTAGAAAACTAGAATTAGCCGTAACATTCAAAGTCCTTTAGACGTACTTTGAAAGTCAGTGTTTAGTGTATATTTTGTGCTATTTATACTGTGAAAAATATCCTGCCTAGTTCTCTGAAAGTATTTCATGTGGACCAACCAGTAGAGCCCTAATTGGTGACTACATTAATGTATGTACGGGAATGTTGGTTTACATATTTCTTGAAGCAAATTATATACAAGTAGTAATTTGAAAACAGTTCTAGCGAAATTGTGGAACTGTCTGTTTACGAATGCTTTGGACAAAGCAGTCGTTACAAAAATCTTAGCCTTGGCAGGGTGATGGATGAGGCAGAGAAATAATTATTTCCATGTCTATAATTAAAGCACATATTTTTGAATGTTTCCATCTCAAACATAATCAGAATTCAAACATCTGGACCAGTCACTGCTGTGAAGCCTCATCCTAGCCGTATTATCCGTAGTGTCGCATGCCATGGATTGACATGATTCAGAGCTAAGTTAGCAGCACTTGGGTTTCTTCAAAGAATATCTTCTCAAAGGGGCTGGAGCTGCTTTCTCACAGTTGCATGTTGATTTAGGTAAGCATGTCAGGGCTCCCTTCTGAACATCTTTCAATGGTGTTTCTTATATTTGGCATATGGACCAGGGCAAGTCATTTGTAAAATAAGAAAATACTACCTACTCCAATCTACCAACTAGTAGGAGAGATAAAAGATAGCAAATTAATTCACAAATTAAGGGAAAAAGAAAACTAACAATTCTATTTTGGCTTAAAATATCTTTTTTTTAAGTATATTTATTTATTATGAGAGAGAAAGAGAGTGTGAGTGGGGGAGGGGCAAAGAGAGTGGGAGAAAGAGAATATGAAGCAAGCTCTGCACTGTCATCACAGAACACATCGCGGGGGCTCAATACATGACAAACTGTTAGGTCATGATCTGAGCTGACATCCAGGCTTAACCGAATAAGCCATTAGGCGCCTATGGCTTAAAATATCTTAATTTCAAGAGTAAGTAATATTATCAGTTTTACTTGTACAAATGCATGAGGAAAAGCTACAGGTCTACAACCTACAAACAACTAATAACCCAAAAAACATTTCAAGTGCATTCATCTCATTATTTTCCAGAATATCTCTATATTTTATGATAATTAATATTTGGAAAACAAAATGGATGTGTGTTCACTTCAACTAGTAGAAATATAAGAAGCTATGTAAGGGTAAGGGGAAAAAGTAAAATCGAATTCCTTGTATTAACTCTCTTCCTCATGCCCCAGGTTTCTGAGGTCAAGAGTAGCTTCTTCCATATCTGTATTCACATTGACGAAAACATATATACCTAAATATCATACACACTGAGTTTTATGCTATGTTTTTAAAAACAAAACAAAACAAAACAAACACTGTCACAATATAAGCATTGCCTCGCAAAACAAAGTGTCTTTTCATGAAACAAACATTATGAACAGCCTCCAGCCAAATGCAAAGATCTAACCCGTGCTGTTAAATATGTAATATTTAATAGTAAGGATTAAAGCCACATTATTTTTCCCCAATGGTGAACATTTAGATACTCCTGGAAGGGTTTTTACTCTTGTCTTTTTTAATTTGTCTTATTTTTTTAGTTAGTTGTTATTTTATTAAAATACAGTTGACCCTTAAACAACACAGATTTGAAGTATGTGGGTCCACTCATACACAAATTTTATTTCAATAAATATAGGATGACAAATGTATTTTCTTCTCCTTATGATTTTCTTAACATTTTCCTTTCTCTGGTCTATTTTACTGTAAAAGTACATTATACAATATATAAAACATACAAAATATTTGTTAACTGACTATGTTATTGGCTTGTAGGTTAACAGTAGGCTATTAAAAGTTATTTTGGAGAGAGTCAAAAATTATATGTGAATATTTAACTTCTGCATTGTTCAAAGGTCAACTGTATATGTGTGTATCTTTTAGTAGATATTTTTTGATTAGTTTTCATAAACTCACAGCCATTTGGATTCCCTCCAGCAATGAGTGTGTGTTCCTGGCACCCTAGAAAACATTGATTAGGTTTCCTCTTTTTGATTTTCACCAACCTGATGGAAGAAAACTGTTAACTCATTACTGATGTGGTTGGCAGTTCCCTAATAGTAAGCTTCACCATCCTTTCATATGTTTGCTGTCTGTTATAGCTTGGTCTGTTGTAATTTCCTATTTATGTGTTTTGGCCAGTTTTATATTAGGTTATTTGTCTATATTTATCACCATAATTAAATAAATTAAATTCCTATATTCTTCTCGTGGGAATTATGGGAAGGCTAAGTGAAGACTGAGAAGTGGGCCCTATGCCATCTTAGCACTTACCATACTTTATTGAACATTTTACTATATTGCTCCCATGATGACATTCCTGTGATTGCAGGGCATCTATTTTTATTCCTCTTTTCCAATAATTTATCATAATACCTGGAATACTCTAAATATTCAGGAAATGAATGTTAAACCGGTAAAATAGTGACAAAAGTACAACTTCAATCAAACTGGATACTTTAGGGAAGGAATCACATCTTTTATTCATGTGTTTCTAACACAAAGCTGTTTAGAGAATTCCTCTGAATTAATTGGCTGCACAATCTGTTTTTTCCTAGCTTTTGTGAGATATAATTGACATATAACATTGTGTAAGTTTAAGGTGTATACCATGATGGTTTGATACGTGTGTGTATTACTAAACGATTACCACAATAAGGTGAGTTATCACATCTATCACCATATATAATTAACATTTGTGTGTTTGTGTGTGTGTGTGTGTGTCTGTGTGTGTGTTGAACATTTGACATCTACTTTCTTAGCAACTTTTAAGTATAGAATACAGTACTGTTAACTCTGGTCACCCTGCTATACATTAGATCCCTAGAACCTATTTATCTTATAACTAGAACTTTTTTTTTTTTTTAGCATTTATTTATTTTTGAGACAGAGACAAAGCATGAAGGGGGGGTGGTGGTCAGAGAGAGGGAGACACAGAATCTGAAACAGGCTCCAGGCTCTGAGCTGTCAGCACAGAGCCCGGCGCGGGGCTCAAACTCACAGACTGCGAGATCATGACCTGGGCTGAAGTCAGCCGCTTAACCGACTGAGCCACCCAGGTGCCCCAAGAACTTTGTATTCTTTAACCAAAATCTCTCCATTTCCCCACTCTCAAGGTCATTCTACTGTGTTTCAGCTTTTTTTTGATTCCACATATAAGTGAGATCATACAGTACTTGTCTTTCCCTGACTTATCTCACTTTTGGTTGCTCACTCTTGTAACCCTTTTCCCTACCTTCACAATTCCTCCCTGGGGCTAAGAACACTTCATCTTCAAAGTTTACATCTGTGAGTGAAGAATGCTAGAGGCCCTTTTCTTCCCACTGCTGCCTGTAGGACCTATGTATAATATACATTTTGTGATGTTAAGTTTTCTTAGCTTCCTTACTTTTAGTATTATGTTCATTCTATCCAAACTTGGCAACTGAGGATTGTGTGGAATTTCAACTAACACATCTCAGATGTGCATGATCTCAGCCTGTGGGATATGAAAGGATTTAATTTACAAGGCACCTCCATCTAGCTTCAGAGTCTAGACTAGCAATTGGTCTAGAATACTTCTACAAGACAATGGTCTCTTGATCCAAAATAGACATTAATAAAAATGCTGACAGTATCATTTTGTTGTTAAATGAGTGACATTAGGTTTGTTGTTTTAGTTGGATATTCTTGTACTAAGTCACCAGGCTATAGAGGTAAAGATATACTTCATTCACAAAACATGGAAGCTATAATTTATTTTTTGCTTAAGGCAAAACTTTAAAATAAAATACAAACTTAAAGGCGGGAAATAACTGAAATGAAGCCCACATGTATGCAGTAGAAAAAGTGTCTTTATAGCTTTCAAAAGTTTGATTTCTATACCTATGCTTTCTATTGACTCTGTTTACTTAGGACAAATCATTTTGCCTTTTCTCATTTCTTTCATTCTTATACCTAAATGAATTGTGCAGAATGATCTTTAAAATCCCTTCCTGATCTAACTTTGCTCCCTTTGGTAAAACAAAACAACTAGTAAGTAAGTAAATTTTAATTATGTCCTCTGATACGCAATCCAAAGTTGTAAACTATACATATAATTATATAACTATATAACTATAAATACATATAGCTTACATATACACACATATGTGTATATACACACATACATATATATATCGTTTACAACATCTTGGTTGTACTTAACTCTCAGTTATATTCAAGGATTTTCATTATGATTTTGACAATAAGTCAAACAACACATTGAGGATAATTTTGCAAAAGGTTGTGATATGATAACCATTACCCATGGTTAGATTTGATAACTCAAACTTGTCCATAAATGCACAACTCAAAGTTACTTTGATAGTTAATATTCTCATATCTCATTGGAAGTGGCAAGAAGCCATGAAAACAATTAAATAAAATATGTATTATTTAAATGTAAGCTCAACTAATCAAATGAGCAGTAATGATAACTGTGACAAGTACTATAAAATATGAAAGCTTTTTTTGTGAAAGTAATACTGAGCTGAGACACGAAGGTTTATACAGACTTAGTGAGATGAACAATGAGAGTGAAATTAGGCATTTTGGCAGACCAACTGATAACAACCATTTTATGTAGTTTCTTCAAAATGGCCACCTCAACATGTGTACCCTCTTTTTAGATTATGAATTCAAGCAACACACTGATCTCCTAGTTTGGAAATTGGTTAAGATTCATAATTAAGGATGGATATGTTTTGCGTATTATGTAGTAATAAAAAATCTCTGTCCATTTGGTCTCATTGTTTCCTTACCAGCCGAATCTATGGCAGACTAGCAGTCAATATAGTGAGTTATAGTAGCCATTGTTCAGAAAAACTTCCTGATTGCTTAATGGAAATTTGGGGTAGTTTCAAACAACTATAGAACTATAATAGATTTTTCTACTGATGTGAACAAGTACATTCTACATATCCCTGAAATCCTTAATTATTATATATCCTTTCATTTTATTCATCTTTGAATCTCCACACCTCTCTTGATAGTTTTCTAATCAATATCCAAGGAGCATGTAGCATTGTGAGAAGAACTCTGTAAGATGTTAGGTGAAAAGTTGTTTAAATGTTATTTTTTTTTTAAATACTTACACTAAATCCCCCATCCCCTGCAAATAAATCAAAGCATGGCAATATGACAACACACTGACAGCATTAACATAACTTTAAGTCATATCAGTTTTGATGCACTATTCAATAAGATGGCTCTCGGGGCGCCTGGGTGGCTGGTCGGTTGAGTGTCCGACTTTGGCTCAGGTCATGATCTCACGGTCTGTGGGTTCGAGCCCTGCGTCGGGCTCTGTGCTGACAGCTCAGAGCCTGGAGCCTGTTTCAGATTCTGTGTCTCCCTCTCTCTGTGACCCTCCCCCATTCATGCTCTGTCTCTCTCTGTCTCAAAAATAAATAAACGTTAAAAAAAAAAATTAAAAAAAAAATAAGATGGCTCTCTGAATACCATTTGGTACTCTTTATTGAGATTTTTAAAAAATACTTTGGAAAGTACTTATTAAAATGTAGACTGTTAGGAAATTTTATCTGAATTCATGCTCTTCTTATTAAAAAATAATTCTATGGGGCGCCTGGGTGGCTCAGTCGGTTAAGCGTCCGACTTCAGTTCAGGTCATGATCTCACAGTTCGTGAGTTCGAGCCCCGCGTCGGGCTCTGTGCTCACAGCTCAGAGCCTGGAGCCTGCTTCGGATTCTGTGTCTCCTTCTCTCTCTGCCCCTCCCCTGCTTATGCTCTGTCTCTCTCTGTCTCAAAAATAAATAAAAACATTAAAAAAAATTAAAAAAAAATTAAAAAAAATAAAAAATAATTCTATGATTTGGTCTGATTTTTTTTAACTTCACCTTTTTAGAAACAAAAGAAAATTGTGTTTAGCAAAGAAAGCCCAAACAAACTTGTAACCACATATTTAGAATGATATGGGATAAATTTTTGTAGTGTAGATTACAATAACTTGTTCCAGAAATTCCATTTATAATAAGTAATCTACATGGATCTATGTACAACAGTCTACAAGTGCAGTTAAACTCTGCTTGTTTTTGCTTATTTCTTCACCTTTTGTTATTTTCAGTTCTGGTTAATTGCTATTGGCTATAGTTTCACTGAAGAAGAGTGGAATGAGACGGATTCCACAGCAACTGTCTCAGACCTCAGGCAAATCCCTGATGACTATGGGTAGCACTTCCAGACATAAGTTATTTCAAAGTCCAGTTGTGGCCCAATAGGGATATAATTTTGATGAAACCCAGATGAGCTGCAACTATATTTCAGTCTATACTGCCACTTAAATTATAGTCAATTATCTATGGTAATAGGAGAACAAAAATAACATGAGCAATGAAATCCACATATAATCTCAAAGCATCATTTTAGCCAATAATTTCCAATTCTTCCTTTATAAGACCACTTAGTAAAAATTGTTACCATGTATTTGAATGGATAGATGTGAGTTTTCTTCTCTTCCTGTGGTAAAGGTGCCAATAAGTCATAAAATGATCCACAAAATATGGCCACAAAGGAGGGAAGACTGATTAATCACTAGTCTAGAAATCTGTTCCTGAGAAACTCAGGAGATTATTATTTATTTATTTATTTTTTTGCTTATCAAACCTGTGAACACACATGACCATCATCCATAATATTTAAGTTAAGTAAATCTGTTTTTAAATATCTGATTATTTGCTAAAAATATAATGTGAATTCCAATTAAATGAGAAAGATTAAATATACAAATTCACCTCTTCTCTGTACCTTAACAGCAGTAAAGATAAAACAAACAAATTATAACAACCAAACAAAAATATATTAAGCCACTAGGACCATAAGAATGATAAAAGACATCAAGGAATTTTGGGGAGAAGGAATCCACATAAGCTTATTTAACATGGCAGAGGAGAGTCAGAGAACCTCTCAGGACAAGCAAGCCCACTGATCCTGAGGAAACAGAGATCAGCACTGAATAGCATTCCTTACTAGGAAGAAAGTGGGAGGCCAGCTTTTCCCCATCCTGCACCCAAATATCAGCAATCATCAGGCACTTCCTCTTTGTCAACGATTGCAGAAACTACACAGAACTCAAGAAAGTACCCATGTCTTCCATATGTTGTTTGGTGGCCCACTGTGCAAAGACTGATTTGCTTACTGGTCAATACAAAGTGCAGTCTAATGGTCCACAAAACATCCTCTAATCCTTTCCACTCCAATCTGAGCTCATGAAGTGCTTCCAAAAATGGTTAGATACCTCACACATACACCAAGTTTCAGTCTGAATTATCTGCCTTGTGAAGAAAGCTGGAAGCACGAAGAACAACCACCACCACCATCACTACAACTACAAAACCCTAAAATCACCAATGAAAGGACTTGGAGAAAACAAGGACAATGAAGGATATGAAGAACATGCCAAAGCTATAATGAATATTCTTCACAAATAAGAAAAGAGGTTTATTCTGTTAAAAAACAACAACAAGCAAACAGATAATCAACAAGTAAAAGGTGGCTCTGAATGGTACATTAGACCAGATGAATCTAACACATATATTCACAATAATCCATCCCCAAACAGCAGAATACACATTATTTCAAGTACACCTGGAAGATTCTACAAAAGAAATCACATTTTAGGCCACAAAACAAGTCTCAACAAATTCAAAAAGACTGAAATCATAGCATGGTATCTTTTCTGGCCACAATGGTATAAAACTAGAACTCAATCACAAAAAAAAAAAAAAAAAAAAAAAAAAAAAAATCTGGAGAGAACACAAATACATGGAGGTTAAATAACATGCTACTAAACAGTAAATGGGTAAACCAAAAAATCAAAGAGGAAATAACAAATACATAGGGACAAATTAAAATGAAAACACAATGTTACAAAATCTTTGGGATGCTGCAAAAGCTGTTCTAAGAGTAAACACTGTAGCAATACAGGCCTACCTCAAGAAGCAAGAACAATTTCAAACAAACAACTTACCCATATACCTAAAGGAGCTAGAAGAAAAGGAATAACAAAGCCCAAAGTCAGCAGAATGAAGGAAATAATGAATATTAGAGGAGAAATAAGTGAAATAGAGACTAAAAAATAAAACCAAACAAACAATAGAAGAGATCAATGAAATCAGTAGCTGGTTCTTTCAAGAGATTAGCAAAATTTATAAACCATTAGCCAGATGCATGATGAGAGAGAGAGAGAGAGCTCAAAAAATAAAATCAGAAAATAAAGAGGAGAAATAATCACTGACACCACAGAAATACAAAAGATTTTAAGAGAATTTTATGAAAAAATGTATGCCAACAAATTGGAAACCTAGAAGAAATGAATAAATTCCTAGAGACATATAGCCTTCCAAAGTTGAATCAGGAAAGAACAGAAAATTTGAACAGACTGACTAGTAGCAATGAAATGGAATCAGTAATTTTAAAACTCCCAATAAACAAAAATCCAGAACCAGATGACTTCACAGATGAATTCTACCAAACTTTTGAAGAACAGTTAATACTTACTCTTCTCCAACTATTCCAAAAAACAGAAGAGAAGGGAAAGCTTCAAAATTATATGAAGCCACCATTACCCTGATACCAAAACCAGATAAAAACATAACAAAAAAGAAGAAGAAGAAGAAGAAGAAGAAGAAGAAGAAGAAGAAGAAGAAGAAGAAGAAGAAGAAAGGAAAGAAAAGAAAAAAACTATAGGCCAGTGTCTCTGATGAATAAAATGCAAAAATTCTCAACAAAATATTACCAAACCAAATCCAATAATATGTTAAAACAATCATTCGCCATGAGATCAAGTGGGATTAATCCCGGGGTACAAGGGTGATTCAACATTTGCAAACCCATCAACATGATACATCTCATCAACAAGAGAAAGGACAAAAAATAATCACTTCAATAGATGCAGAAAAACATTTGAGAAAATACAAAATCCATTCATGATAAAAACCCTCAACAAAGTAGGTTTAGAGAGAACATACCTTAACATAATAAAGGTTACATATGAAAAACCTACAGCTCAATGGTGAAAACCTGAGCACTTTACCTTTAAGATAAGGAACAAAACAAGGCTATGCACTCTCATCACTTTTATTCAACATAGTACTGGAAGTCCTAGTCATGGCAACCAGGCAAAAACAAAACAAAACAAAACAAAAACAAAACAAAACACAACAACAAAAAAATGAAATAAAAGGCATCCAAATTGGTGACGAAGTAAAACTTAACACTATTTGCAGATGACATAATACTATATACAGAAAACCCTAAACACTACCAAAAAAACTACAAGAACTGATGAGTGAATTCAGTCAAGTCTCAAGCTAGCAAATTAATTACGAAACCTAGCGTATTTCTATACTCTAATAATGAAGTAGCAAGAGGGGAAATTCAGAAAACAATCCCATTTACAGTTACACCAAAAAGAATAAAATGCTTAGGAATAAACTTAACCAAGGAGGTAAAAGAGCTGTATTCTAAAAATTATAAAGCACTGATGAAAGAAGTAAAGATGACACAAACAAATAGAAAGATTCTCCATGCTCATGGACTGGGAGAATCAATATTGTTAAAATGTCCACTACCTAAAGCAATCTACAGATTTAATGTAATCTCTACCATAATACATTTTGTGCATTTTTCACAGAACTAGAACAAATAATCCTAAAATTTGTATGGAACCACAAAAGACCCTGAATAACCAAAATAATCTTGAGAAAGAACAAATCTGTAGCTATCACAATCCCAGATTTCAAGGTATACTACAAATCTGTAGTAATCAAAACAGTATGGTACTGGCACAAAAAATAGACACATAGTTCAATAGAAGAGAACAGAGAATCCAGAAATAAAACCATGCTATTATGGTTAATGAATCTACAACAAAGGAGGCCAGAATATACAATGGTGAAAGACAGTCTCTTCAACAAATGATACTGGGGAGAACTGCAGAGCTGCAAGCAAAACAATGTGACTGGACTCCTTTCTCATACTATACACAAAGATAAACTCAAAATGGATTAAAGACCTAAATGTTAGATTTGAAACCATAAATTTCCTAGAAGAAAAAAGGAAGTAATCTCTTTGACATCAGCTGCAGAAACATTTTTCTAGATATGTCTCCTTTGACAAAGGAAACAAAACCAAAATTTAACCATTGGGACTACGCCAAAACAAAAAAGCTTTTGGACACTGAAGAAAACCATCAATAAAACAAAAAGATAACCTACTGAATGGGAGAAGATACTTGCAAATGATGCATCCAATAAGGGGTTAATATCCAAAATTCATAGAGAACTTATACAAGTCAACACTGAAAATCAAATATTTCAATTAAAAAATGGGCAGAGGACATATATAGACATTTTTCCAAAGAAGATGTGCAGGTGGCCAACAGACAGATGAAACGATGATCAACATCAATCATCACCAAGGGAATGCAAGTCAAAACAACAATGATGTATCACTTCATACCTCACAGAATGGCTAAAATAAAAACACAAGAAATAGCAAGCTTTGGTGAAGATGTGGAGAAATCAGAACACTGGTGTACTGCTGGTGGGAATATAAATTGGTACAGCCATTGTGGAAAATAGTATGGAGTCTCCTCAAAAAAATTCAAAGCAAAATTGCTACATGAACCAGCGAACCAGCACTTCCATGACTCGGTTTTTACCAAAGAAAATGAAAATTGCATTAGTTGCAATAGTCAAGATATTAAAGCAACCCAAGTATCCATCCATAGGTGAATGGGTAAGGAAGATATGGTACATATATATGGAAAGCAATATTACTCAGCCATGAAAAGGAATGGGATCTTGCCATTTGCAACAACATGGATGGATCTGGAGAGTAGAATGCTAAATGTTTAAAAATAAATCAGTCAGAGAAAGACAACTAACATGCAATTTCATTCATATATGAAATTTAAGAAACAAATAAGGAAAAAAAAAGAGAGAAACAAAAAAACAGACTCTGAAATATAGAGTACAAACTGGTGGCTGCCCGAAGGGAGGTGTGTCAGGGGAAAGGTAAAACAGAGGAAGGAGAGCATACTTATTGTGATGAGCACTGAGTAATATATAGAATTTTTGAATCATTTTATTGTACACCTGAAACCGATATAACACTGTATGCTAATTAAACTTTAATCAAAAACAAACAAACAAGACTACAGGGAAATGCAACTGAGAGCCAGAAAGGTCTCTTAGCAATTGCAATTATCATAACTGAAAGAAGTACTGAAATAACTGAAATAGAAGGGTTGAAAAACAAAATCGAGAAAAATTTCCACAAAAGAAAACAGCAAAAACATGACATGGAAGACTAGAAGTAAAAGAAAATTAATGGACCAATTAAAGCAGCCAAATACCAGATGTTTAGGACTAAAGTAATAGGAAGATAGAAAACTCAGGGAAGAAATATATATATATATATATATATATATATATATATATATATATCTCACAGATACATGTAACTATATAAATCTTGACATAAATTTCATATGTATAGATATATCTTCATCTATCTAAATTTAGATCAAACATGTAGATATATCTATATCTTTATCTATATCAAGAATATTTCCCGTAAGTGAAAGGGCTAAAGTCTTCAGATTAAAAGGGTCTGTTTAGTGTCTATTGCAATGATGACAAAATACAACAAGTCATAAAAGGCATAACATAACACTATTTCAGAGTATCAGGGATAAAAGTAGGATCCTAAAAGCTTTTCTTTTCTTGGTGGGATCGGGGCAGGGGATACATATTACAAAGGAACAGAAATCAGAATGCATTAAGTGCTCAACTGCAGCTTTAACAGATGACTTGAGAATGAATAGATACAAACATTAAGCATAAAATTGCTGCAGTGACTATTTTGATATCAGCTAAAATAGACATTAAGGCAATAGCACTACCAAAGATAAAAAGAAATGGTACCTAATTGTAAGAAATCCAAATCATTATGAAAACATACGAAGCATAAATGTCTATGCACCTACCAAAAAACCACAAAGTCCAAGAAACAATCCGTGACAGCATTAAAGAAGAACATTAAAATTATATAACCATAACAACTAGACAAAAATAAATCAGTAAACACATAATGGATCTAAAGAACACAGTGAAGCACATATGGTGGACCTTAAAATAACACTCATGAGATGTTAAATGATTGATATCAGAGAATGTTCTCTGAACAAAGTAGGATAAAATTAAAAATCAATAATAATAAGATAGCTAAAGAAACATATACTGATTTACAGAGTCAACAAAATTCCAATACAACTTTAGGAGGCTTTTTGTATGTGTGAGGGGGAGGGCAGAGGAATTATATAGTAGAGAAAATAATCTAGAAATACCAAATAAATTTTAAAATACAGCTGAATTGATCACCTTATACAAGTCATTGATTTTAACACTTAGTGTAAATCTACAAAAATCAAGGCAATGTGTTATTGGCAAATGTAGTCATAGTCCAATGGAGACAATTAGCCCAGAGTAGTCCATTGATCTCTGAAAAAGCTTCTAACATAAGACAATGAAAAAAATGACTTTTCAACAAATAATGCTAGAACAATTAGACAACGGCATAGAAAAAAAAAGGTTTAATCTTGACATATCTTATACTATGTATAAAAAGTGATCATAGTCAAAGTAGATCACAGTCCTTCAAAAACTAAAATAATAAAACTCTTAGAAGAAAATATTGGAGGAGTGTCTAGGTGGCTCAGTTGGTTAATCATCTAACTCAATTTTGGCTCAGGTCATGATCTCATGGTTTCATGAGTTTCAGCCCCACGTTGGGCTCTGCACTGACAATGCAGAGACTGCTTGGGATTCTCTCCTGCTCTCTCTCTCTCTGCCCTTCCCCTGCTCACATTCCCTCTCTCTTTCTCTTTTTTAAAATAAATAAATAAACATTAAAAAAGAAACTATTGGAAAAATATTGGAGAAAAACCTTACATTGGGGTAAGCAAAGGTTTCTTAGTATCCAATAGTACAAATGATTTAAAAAAAAGATATATAGCACTTCATCACTATTAACATGTTTGCTATTCAAAAGAAACTTAAGTGTATGAAAATGAAAGCCATTTTGGGGCGCCTGAGTGGCTCAGTCGATTGAGCGTCTGACTTCGGCTCAGGTCATGATCTCATGGTTCGTGAGTTCGAGCCCTGAGTCCAGCTCTGTGCTGACAGCTCAGAGCCTGGAGCCTGCTTCGGATTCTGTGTCTCGCTCTCTCTCTGTCCCTCCCCTGCTCATGCTCTGTCTCTCTCTGTCTCAAAAATAAATAAAACATTAAAAAAAATAAAAAAAATGAAAGCCATTGAATGGGAGAAAATATTCATGAAACATATATATCTACCAAAGGATTTGTATCCAGAATATATAAAGTACTCTTACAACTGAAAAAAAAATAGTAAGAGAATAAGCCAGTTAAAAAAAATAGAGCAAAATAGTTCAATGCATAATTCAGAGAAGAAGATATATAGATGGCAAAAACGGAAATTAAAAGATTCTCAATATCATTGGTCAACAGGGAAATGCAAATTAAATCCCACTGAAATACCATCCCATATACATTAAAATGGCTAAAATTAAGAATGACTGACAATAAGAAATTTTGCAAGAATGCAGAGCAGGGATCAGCAAACTTCTTGTTTAAAGGGACAGAAAGTAAATATTTTAAGCTTTGAGGGCCATATGGTTTCTGTTCAAATTACTTAATTCTGCTTTTGTAGCATAAAAGCATTTCATTTGTAACAAATGAGTGCGGCTGTGTTCCAATACAACTTTATTTACAAATAAAGCTGATTTGGCTCAAGAACTATGGTTTGAAGACCTTTGATGCTGAGCAACAGGAAATTTCATATAATACTCAGGTGAATGCCAAATGGTAAAAACACTTGAAAAACTGTTTATCATTTCTTAAAAAGTATACACTTACCAAAGACCCTGATATTCCAATTCTACATGTGTATCCAAGAGAAATGAAAACACATGTTGACACAATGACTTATACAAATGCTCATAGAAAATTAAGTCACAATAGTCACAAGAAACAACTAACTATCCATCAACAAGTGAATGAATAAGCAAATGTAGTATACCCTCAATGGAATACTATTCAACAATAAAAAGAATTACTGATACGAACAAACATATAAATAAATGTCTAAGTCATGCAAAGTGAAAAAAAATACACAAAAATACATACTTATATGATTCCATTTATATAAAATGCAAACTAATGCATGCTATGAAAAAAGTAAAAGGTGGTAAAGAATCTTTTCAGGGTGATAGAAATATTCTGTATCTTTCTTCTGGTGGTGGTTTCATGGGTATACAGCACTGTCAAAACTCACAGAATTGAGCCTTTAAAAAAGATGATGTTTCTAATCCCTAAATTATCCATCAATAAAGTTAGTAAGGAAAAATAAATATATAGAGAATTTTTACCCAAAGAAACTACACATCGTACAGAGTTTAATAAAGACAAGAGTCCTGCGCAGTGTTTTTGCATTTCATATATATATCAACATACGTGTAGCCAGCCATAAAATGTCATTCCCTAAATAGGTTTGTTCCCTGAGGTAGAACACTATATATACTTTTCTCTTATTACCCAATCTTTCTTGCTCAATTATTTTTACGCACTGACAAGCTTTTCTTTGTGGAAGAAGAGGATGTCACCTCTTTATTTTGTCTGTACGAGTATAAATTTCAGTTGAAGACAATGCTGATAAATAATGGAAACTGTCAACAGATAATCCTAAAATGAGTAAGAAAGAATGTCCAGCAAAAAGAATATCTTGCTCCCAAGATATTATGATATAAAAGAAAGAACTTTAAAATTAGAGTTTGGAGCTTGGGTTCCTGGTGTCTGTAACTTGTATTAGGTTTATCTTGGCCTTAGTTTCCTTATGTAAACAATGAAATGTTCTCTTAAATCCCTCTGGCTCAGAAATTCTGTGGGCCTAAAACCATTTAGCATAAATTATCAAAGATGAAGAAGAAGAAGGAGAAGGAGAAGGAGAAGGAGAAAGAGAAGGAAGAGAAGGAGGCCGAGAAAGAGGGGAGGAGGAGGGAGGAAGAACAGTATGATGAAGGAATTATTAGCCAGAAAAATAAATAAATGATTCAGTATGAATCTGAGATAAAATTTGTACAAACATACAGACAATGAAATTTTTCAAAGAGGTAAGTAACATTTCCCCGCTACCCATGGCCATGCTAATTCCACTCTCATTAGATGCAGAGGAGGCTAAGCATGTGCTGGATTTTCTCAGGAGTATAGCCACACCTCAAAGCACTCCTTCTGACCCTGTGCACACTAACATCTGAGCCAAAGTGAGGAAGTGAGGGCTTGCTATGTATACAGATCACGATGGTTTCTTGTTATTAGAATTGAATGGGAGATCAGTTCTAGCATGATTCTTATATACCTGAACAACCTAATTTTTTCTCTTTGTTTTAAAAATGGCTAGGGAGTGGCACCTGGGTGGCTCAGTCAGTGACTCTGGCTATCAGCTTAGCTCATGATCCCAGGGTCCTGGGATTGAACCTCACATGTGGCTTTACAATGAGTGTGGACCTTGCTCAAGACTCTTTCTTTCTCTCTCTCTCTCTCTCTCTGCTCCTCTCCCCAGCTTGTGCACTCTCTTTCTTTCTCTCTCTAAAAAATAAAAGAATAAATGCCTAGGGAATTCTATGATAAGGAAAATATATTCTAATGCCTTAGAGACTCTTAGTGGTTAAAACAGAATGAAACATCAGTATGTTGTAAGCTAAGAGACACTACTTAGAAATCAAAATTAAACAAGTTTAATTAATAGATGGATATATAATTCAAAATTGTCTTTCATTTGAAAAAAATGTCTATCTCTTAAATAGTGACATTTTTTAGACAACTTAAATGTTTTAAAGGGCTTCAACTTAATTCAATTCAGCAGCAACATGCCTATATAAAAGGGTTCTTTTCTTTCTTTCAGTCACTCACTAAATAAATATTATCTATCCCTTAAACTGCTGGGAAGGGGCAGACACACTAAGAAAAAAGATTTTTAATCCTGAAAAGCTCATAATCTAGAATATAAAAATAAGACTTAAACAACAAAGCAGAACACTTTTGAAAAATAAAATAAAAATAGTTTGAAAAATATTCAAAGGGAAAACTATACTGTGCACATCAACATATAATTAAAAACTATAAAATATTGCAAAATATATGAACTATAAGCAAGTAAAATTGGATATTGCTAGTCCCAATATGTAAATGAGACAATTAAATAAGGCAAAGCAATTTTCTCAAGGTCACAAAGTGATTCAGCTTGGAAATCCAGAACTACATGAGTCTGGAGTATAATTTCATTCTATTGTCTGCGACACCTCCTTAAAAACATAGCAAAGTTAGTCAATAGTCATAAAGAATGAGTCTCAAGTAGAATAATAAATTATATATAATACTCTTGACATTTTTATCATTTTTTACTTCCTTTTCATCCACACATTTTCAATTTTCCTTTTTAGTTAATGTGGAATTTTATCTCATTTTCCCTTGTCCAAATTAGTACATCCTTTTCTTAACTACAGTTTCCTGTAATTGCCTTCTATTTTTTAAAAATACTTGAAATCTTTGTTATGAGCTTTACATTAAATATTTCATAATACATTTGACACGCCAATAATTCTCATTAAGTGTACTTCTGTCAAATAAAGGGAGAAGGGTGCCTGAGTGGCTCAGTGGACTGAGCATCACACTCCTAATTTACACTCAGGTCATGATCCCAGGGTCCTGAAATCGAGCCCCATGTGGCACTCCGTGCTGAGCATGGAGCCTTCTTAACGTACTCTCTCCCTCTGCACCTCTCCCCTGCATGCACTCTCTTTAAAAAAAAAAAATAATAATAAAATTAAAATTAAATTTAAAAAGGGAGAAACTAAGGGATAGAATGACCTTGTCACTGAAATGGACACCAATTAAAAAAAAAAAAAAAAAAGGAAAAGGTATCGAGTCTTCCAATTTGGATTGGCCTGATCACATTTTTCAACAAACTAATAGTTAACAGCCGCTGTTTACATTTGTATTACTCAAAGCCTAGAATTATAAGTTCAATTCTTCAAATATTTCCCTTACCTGCAGTATCTGGAAGTAAATTTCATCAGATTTCAGTCCAATTTGCTACTTTGACTTTAATAAATACTAATTAGTTGAGTATTAGTACAATTAGTACATCATTGATTGTATTCAGTCATTTAAGACTCATCCATGTAGATTGTTCACATGTTTATAAATTAATTTCAAAAAACTGGCTTGATCTTCAAGTATACATTAAAAGGCAATAACAACAATCACATTGATGCTGTGTCTATGTATGACTTTGGCCTTCATAAATTTGGAACAGATTTTAATTAGTATCCAAGAAATTTATTTTGTGAACTTTCCCTCCTTTATTGGTGCCTATAAGGCAATCGTAATTGGCAAAGTAGAAGGTTCTTATTTACTGAAAAATAATGTTTGACGTTTGTGCACAGGATGCACTAATAAAAAATAGCACTCAGGATATTAGTACTGTGGAAGGCTAAAAATTAATCTAGCCCAATAATGGATATTTATATATATGTATAGATATGTTTATATGTATGTATATATGTATATATATGTGTAGAGAATTGGGAATACAAAAGTCATATTTTGGAATCTTTACTGACCTACCAGATCTAAAGATATACGATGTGTAATTTTAAAACATTAAAAATCCATATGGACTTGATACTAACTTTATCAGCTTCAATGTACATCTCAAATCACTAAGTTTTTATCTTATGTGATTCAAGGTTTGCATATGTAAGTGATGCTTCCATATAGCAATTATAATTTCCTTAAAATTCTTAAAAATCTTACTTTCTTGATACTAATTATGACAAAGCAAGGAAAAAAGCATTTTTTGTACATTAAGTAGAAATGATCATCTAATTAAATCCCAAGGGACCAAATAAAATTGTGAGCTCCTTAGTTTTACTGAAATAAAAATAAAATTAATAAATGAATGTTATTCTACTCGAAAACCTATAAAGGAATTAATACATAGATTCTGGATTTTTTTTATTACCATTCCTATTCAGTAGTCACAGATCTTAAAGTATTTGTTTTAATTCCTTTATTAATACTTGTAATGGCAATTCTTGCCAGTAGCAATATTTAAAATACAATGGGATGGTTAACCTCATGCTGCTAAATTTTCCTTGTACTTACAATGAAATGAAGCTTGAGGAACATTTATAGTTAGAGGGTTAAAAAAGAAAGTAATATGTATACATTCATATTTCTAAGTGTATTTTATTTTAAGGGTAATATTTCAGTCTCACATCTTAGGTCAAAATTAAGATAGTGTAACACATTAAAAACTGACTCCTCCCTCTGTGCTTGGCATTCAAGCCTTTGAATGGATTCTAGTTGATAGTAACCATATGTGGTCCAGGAAATATAGAAGGGGTAGGCTAGCCAAAGGATCTTTCTGGATGGCAATCTGCCCACATGTCAACTATCTCTGTGCTGTGGCTCTTGTGGAACATGGCAAACGCAGTCTAATTCCTGCATTATAAAGATAAAAAAAATAGTAGCGATCCATATCTTGACATTTTGAAGCGGTAATGTGGCTTCCCTACAAACCTTTTTAGTTTTGAAATGTTAGAGCAATCTCATATATTCAAATCATTCCACAGAATAAAAATTACTTAAGTAAAAACAGAAAGTACCCTTAATTTTTAAAAATTATCCTCTAAATTATGTGTCAAAGAAATGTACTACTATACCTATATTTTCACTAGAACTTAGCATGCAGTTATGTGCATATTTTAAAATCTCTTACCTCCTTCTGGAAAAATTTTTAAGTCCTGAGGTACATCTGCTCAGTCCAATTGATTATTTTCAGTACCTGGACACTTCAAGTACCCTATAAAAATAAATTCATTCTTAGAATTTCAATATAATTCAAATAATTCGTAATCAATCAATAGGTGCTCCACTAAATTAAAAGTCAGTATAAAGGTCTTTAAACAACCTCAATACGTTGCATAGGAAAATATAACGTAGGAAGGAAAAAGGCATGATGGGAGGCAGACACTGAATTTGACAAACATTTCACTCAGGCTCCTCCAACCAAATTACAATTTGTAAATACTAATTGGATTTGAGGTACTTTGAAATTATTCATTATTTAGGCTCTGACTCTGATAAAGAACAACTGATATATTTGAGAATTCATTGAAATTCTAACACGCTGTATTGATTTATCCATAATGTTATGATGTCATTAACATTGTTCACTACTGACGATGAAAGGCTTACAGTGACAACCCAGCTAAGCAGTAATTTCATGGCGCTGCTAGCAAGTAACTGGATTTTACTTTAACAAAAGCTTTTTTCCCCCTGAATAAAGAAAACATACCATACATGAAAAGTAAATAGAAATATTAAAGAACTCAATCTTTTAAAATCTGAAATAAAAACATGCTTTGAATAATTTTATGTTACTAAAACAAATTCTTTGTCAGTACTCATACACTATTTAACATTTGAATAAATTATGAAAATAATTTAGAAAACAAAATAAAGATAATTCTTATCTGGGCCAGAGACTTAAAAATATCCCAATGGAGAAAACACACAATTTGGTGAAAACAAGACAGAATATGTAGTAGAGATTCATTGGCGAAGTACTAATGTTATTAAACAATTTTAATCTTATTTAAGTCAACAGAAACTACAGTAATATAGACTCTGAAGTAGTATTTCTCTCATTATGTCCAATCCTGTTTTTTTACTGTGCCTTTTTGAGAAATATAGAATATTTCTAGATTGCTATATTTATGAGAAACATAGACTACCTTATCCTATATGTATTCACACATGTTTTTATTGGATCCCTTACTACCTGATAGAATTATAGAAAACTTCTAGAGTTGATTTAAGCAAAGAATTTATGCTAGGTATACAAGTAAATAAACAGATAATCTATTACCCCGAGTGTATATGCAAAAACTGAAACTCAAGTGTCAATACCATGTTCCACATTCCTTGGATACGTGTATCACATGATAGTGAAAGTATTTCATGACAGTGATAGAGTGGAAAACAAGATCTTTGGGGGAGAGAAGTCAAGTAACTGAGAGACTAGTGTTTTTGAAGTCTACAAGCATATTGAAATTACCATATTGTAAGACAAGAAAGGCGTTGGAAAGAGAGACAGTAAATTAAAGCTAAAATCTTAACAGAAGAGAGGAAGTGATCAGAGATTGGTAAAAGACTTCTTAAAGAGGAGTAGCAGCTAGTATCTGCTAATGTCATGACATCACAGGCAGTTTTGGGGAGGAGGGAAGAGACAGTTTTGGAAGTGACACTGAAGAGCAAGAGAACATTACTTCACCTCCATCTCAGTGATTTAAGTGGTGTGGTAGGGAAATAGCCATCTCTTGGAGGCTGGCACGAGAAGCAGGGTCATCAAAGAAGAACCAGGTTTCATTTAGAAAGAAGATAAGGGGAAATTACATAAAAGTAGTGAAGATAAAGGGGCTTGTTGGTGAGTTCCAGAGAGCATGGTGAAAGGGTATCGGGACACAGAGAGGAATCGTGATGAAGATTAGTGACTTGAGAACCAGGAATGCCTGGCAAGTTCTGGGTTCCTTTTAGCCATGGACATAAAATGAGAGAGCAGGCATGAGAAATCAAATCCTGATTTTTCCCGAGAGAGCATAGAGATGAGGCTGCGAGTGTCAAAAGGGGCAGGGGGATGATTGTGAGGTCTTGTCAGGAGTGTTCTGGGCTTCAGGGTAACTATTTGACACTTGAGGAGAGTGCTCTCTGACCCAGCTAAGGATGTGTGAATTCTTCTTGACTTCTGATGGACATCTTTAGACCAGCACAGGGACTTTGTCCCTTGACTCGCAACAGTGATGGCCTGTAGAGGAGGAACATACACCACATGTGGGCTTCCTTTTGACTTACATAGGAAGCATCCTATGGCTAGTCTAGATGTCAACTTACTCTAAACATATTGACAATCTCTCATGCCCTTCTGGTGATGGCCTCATTTCTATCATGTGTTTGAATGTCCTGTATATGAAGACCTAAAGGCCTGCGGAGGGACGAACAGAATACTTCAGCATTCTGATCTCTTTCTGACTTCTTCTGTTGGAAGCCTAAAAAAAGAGAAGTTTTATTCCAAATATAAGGGCTTCCATTTTTTTACATTTGAATTTTCTTTAACTTGATGTTATCAATGTTCTATTTCATGAACAGCTTCATAGACTTTAACTGATCTAATTGTTCATAACCCACATAGATATGTAAGATTAATTCATTAAATGTTTTATTATTTACTAGGTGCCAGGCACAATTTTAGGCAGCATTAACTACTAACTGATGTGCCTGGCCTTGAGACACTTAAATTTTATACAATCCATAAATCATATAATATACAAATTCATTATATAATGTAAGGCGATGGTAGGTGCTATAAAATAAGAGGATTGAAGGTGGCTGAGTATCAATTCACTTGGGAAAGTCAGGGAAGTCCTCTCTGAGTTGGTGACATTCTACCTGAAGTCTGAAGGAAGAAAGTATGTGGATATCTCAGGAAAGCATATTCGAGACCAAAGGAACAATAGATACAAAGGCTTAGGCAAGCAAGACTGCACATAGATGGTTCCAGAAATAGCAATAAAATCAGTGAGTAATAAGTAAGGAAGAAATGATAAGAGGAAGGTGGAGAAGCAAAATATAATATGGTTATAACTTTAAACAAATTTGAACTGATAAGAAAATATACTACAAACATCAATAAAATGTAGGCCATGAATATAGTTCTCTAGTTAACAATAAAACTGATCGAAACAAAACACTGCAAAAAAAAAAATGCTGTGGATAACTGAATTAAAAAAGCTTACTTACACAATGGAAGTTTTACTACTTCATTTATCTCTAAAGAAAATTGATCAAATGGAACCATCAAGTTGGAAAAACAAATTAACACTTGGAATATTGGTTAATTCAATAATTATAACTATGATTAAAATATACTTGTTTGACAGAATGAGAATATGCACCTTCTTTGATAATGTAGAGAACATTCTGGCACAGATGAGTTTTTGCATCTATCGTTGGGAACACTATATGAGCCAAGTAGCCACCTGCAGATACAAAATGTCTGATCCAACCTGACAGTTCTTTTCTCCAATTTACACCACATAATTTTCAACAGAAAAATCTGTCAAAAGAGGTTCCATTAGTGTCAGGTAAAGATTCCTAACCGGTATACTTTTAACTTGTTCTAAAATGATAGTAACAAGTGAATCTTAAATGGGAAACTCCTATTGCAAATAAAATGTAAGTCTTTATCTTATCTATTTAATTTCTTTGATCCTGGTGTTCTCTTGGAAACTCTAAAGGAGTTGTGACTTTGACAAATGTGATGTCTGCCAGTTCCTACAGGGATATACTAAGAACAAATGCAACATTCTACTTTCTGCTCTATTTGTTTTCATTAAACAATGATTTACTAGGAGTTCGCTGAATTGAAACTTACATTGGTCATTTTCTTTATAAATAACATTGCAAATTTATTGGAAAGACTTAAATTGTCATTAATATTTCTAGAAAAGTTCATTCCAAATTTAATCTCATTCTCTTTTCTTGCTCTTTCTCCGTCCTCCTCCTTTCCTCCCTTCATCTCTCCTCTTTGTCACTCATGAGAAGATGGGTCTATGAGTTCCTTTGGGAGAAAGATTATGAATAAACGAAAAACTAATCAACTGAGGTTTACTTTTATTTACAATTCCAATTGTTTTTGATTAGAATTAGTTGTATTATATTTCAAATAACATGAAGATATGTGTTGTCCTGCATATTTAAATTGTACTAAAGTATCTAAATTTAAGTAACTCCAAACATTCTTATGTTTCATTATACAATTTTTTTATTTATGCATTTAAAAATACTTGTTAACTATATCCAGTATGTCCAGGCAATGTTTTAGGTGCAAAATTAATTAGGTGTGCAACTAAAATATAACCTTTGGGGAGTCAGGACTTGCTTTTTATTTGCCACTATATCACTAGTGCATAGAACGATGCGGTGTAGAGTATCATTTAAATATATGTAATGAATATGAAGATATATATTTGAATGGCTGTATATATTTGAGCTAATGAATGAATATATTCTCATTTCCTTTCTTTTATGTTACTGAGAATCAGATAACTAAATTATTGATTGCAGTTCAATGTGATGAATATAATGATGGTGATAAGTACTGAATGCTTAGGATTCACAGAGGTAAGAATCTAAATCAGTCTATAGGGGTGTTTCAGGCTCCAAGTCTGGAAACAGAGGATTAAAGATGTATAGTCAAGATTGCAAGTACATACATCTGGGCTGATATCTCATTAAGCACTAGAGAAAATTGCTCAGGGATAAAATATACACTTTTCAAGGTCCTGGAAAAATATTTAAATTGTAAAAAATTAAATGGCTTCTAGAATATAAAAAAAAGATGCAAATCAGATATTAAGGGATATTTAACTAAATGCCTGTTGAATGTAACCTCTCAACCTTATTATGTTAAGTTGAAATTTCTTATAATTAAGATTATCTTACCCTGCACTTATCCCTCAAGATGCATAATTATTGAAGAAAAAAGCCAGAAGATAAAAATGCAAGGGCAAATTTATAAAATCCTTTCAAATTTTTAACATAAACAAACAAAAGTGTTTACTGTGGGACAAAGGTAGATTTAATATATTTGAAACACTATGGAGTAAGCCCTCTGAAACAAAGAAATGATACCTAGGGTATCAAAAGACCTAAAATAGGTGAGTGTCATCCAGTCTTAGACTGGTTCTGACATAGGCTGAAAATAAATATAAATTAATTAAAATATTGCATCATACATATCCTTTAAGTAATTTCTAAACCCTAAATTGTCACTATTGCTCCAAATTCATAATAGATACATAAAACTAAAAACATCATTTTCATTTTTCAAGGAAATCACAAAGTACATACAAATAGAAAATTTAGCTTAAGACCCTTAAGGACAATTTTTGTCTTAAATAAACTTTCAGTGTCTTTCTCAAACTTAAATAATCCTGGACAAATTTCTTGGGACAGTTTTTGGTCATTAAAACATCATGAAGAGAACTCCAACACTAAAATATAATTTCCAAAGGCTTGAAAAAAATTAAACTGAAAATAATTTCCCCTTTAAAAATACACAAAAACTTTATGAACTATTCGCCTCTAGCTTAAATGTTTGAAAGTACACACTAGTTACCAATGCCATCCTATATCTCATAATATATACACATTATTTGCATTATATGAAACTTATAAAATATGTGCTATTATATATTACATACACACAACACATATGCACACACATAAAAACACATACATATATACACACATACACACATCTTGGAGAATCCTTAACTGATTTGTACATACTTTGTTATGTCTTAATTAAACTTGAAGCTTAAATCACCCAAGTGATTAGTACCATCAAAAATTTTGGAATCTCTATTTTCTTCTGAATATATGTGATTGCCTATTCTCAATATATAGAACCTCTTATCCTGAATATCTATGATTTCTTAGAAGACTTTGAATCTACTATTTCTTAATTATAGTTATAAACATTATTGGTACAAGCATGTTTTGAAGCTTCCTGATGTCTGTAACATTTCTTACTGTAAAGTATCTGGAATGTAGATTTAGCAATGCTTCTTTTTGAAACACTGCAAACAAAATATCAGATTTTTTTAACCACAGTGGCTACGTGACTCTAATGAAATCATGCACTGTTATTTATAATTGTTTTTTTTTTTTAGTATCACCTGTGATATACTGATAAATCCTTATTTTTCCCCCTGAAATTCCTTTGTCCTCAATATCAAAAGAATCCAATTTTGAGAATGAAACCGTAGTCATTATAAGAAGAATGAAACCATACATCACAAATCTCACTTAAGCTCTTTATTATCCAAGCCTATAAAAACAAAAATATAGATCCATAGTTATTTGAGAATAAATCAAATTAATTCATTATTGTCCTTTTCTGTTGTCTCAAACATTTTTCAATAGGCTTTCTTCCCTTAAATTACCTGTCAAGAAACTGTTTTGTTTTCTTTCCTCTTAAGTTGAATGGTCTCATATTTAGTTTTACAAGTATTAGGTAAAACTGTACTTGTTGAGTAGGTAGAAAGGTCTAGAAGAGTATGCGGTGTTCATAGATGAATGGTTATGATGACTGAAGAGACATAATTTTTTTTTACAAATATAACATCCATCTTTTCTTTTTTTTCAGTTTATTTATTTATGTATTTATTTTTAATATGAAATTTATTGTTAAATTGGTTTCCATACAACACCCAGTGCTCATCCCAACAAGTGCCCTCCTCAATACCCGTCACCCACCCCCTCCCTCCCACCCCCATCAACCCTCAGTTTGTTCTCAGTTGTTTTTTTTTTTTTATTATATGAAACTTATTGTCAAATTAGTTTCCATACAACACCCAGTGATCATCTCAAAAGATACCCTCTTCAATACCCATCACCTCCCCTCCCCTCCCTCCCACCCCCCATTAACCCTCAGTTTGTTCTCATTTTTAAGAGTCTCTTATGCTTTGGCTCTCTCTCCCACCCTAACCTCTTTTTTTTTTCTTCTTTTTTCCTTCCTCTCCCCCATGGTTTTCTGTTAAGTTTCTTATGTGGACAGGATCCACATAAGAGTGAAAACATATGGTAACTGTCTTTCTCTGTATGACTTATTTCACTTAGCATAACACTCTCCAGTTCCATCCATGTTGCTACAAAAGGCCGTGTTTCATTCTTTCTCATTGCCACGTAGTATTCCATTGTGTATATAAACCACAATTTCTTTATCCATTCATCAGTTGATGGACATTTAGGCTCTTTCCATAATTTGGCTATTGTTGAGAGTGCTGTTATAAACATTGGGCTACAAGTGCCCCTATGCATCAGTACTCCTGTATCCCTTGGGTAAATTCCTAGCAGTGCTATTGCTGAGTCATAGGGTAGATCTATTTTTAATGTATTTTAATGTTTTCCAGAGTGGCTGCACCAGTTTGTATTCCCACCAACAGTGCAAGAGGGTTCCCATTTCTCCACATCCTCACCAGCATCTATAGTCTCCTGATTTGTTCATTTTGGCCACTCTGACTGGCGTGAGGTGATATCTGAGTGTGGTTTTGATTTGTATTTCCCTGATGAGGAGCAATGTTGAAGATCTTTTCATGTGCCTGTTGGCCATCTGGATGTCTTCTTTAGAGAAGTGTCTATTCAACATCCATCTTTTCTACCCTTCAAGTGTCTGTCCCATAGCTTCTATGTTCATTCTAGACCTGGTCCATGTCATAAGATATTTTGATAGTCTAATGTCTATAAAAACCCCTCAGGTGTCACTCAGGGAATATATCTAGTTTTGTAATTAGATGAAGAGGTGAAATTCTATTTAAGACAGAGATTGATGTAAATCTATGGTTTAATTTCTTGGAAAAATTAGGGAAATAAAAATCATAGACATTTATTTATATACAATTTATATATATATATATATATATATATATATATATATAGCAAATATATGTATATTATTTATATATAAACTCTGTTACAAAGCATCTATTTTTCCCCAATGACTATCTAATATTATATGAGTGAAGCAAATTTCTATATTATACTAATCTTAGTAATATCAACAAGTCAAGTATTTATAAGCAGCATCAGCATTATCAGCTCCATTGGAAAATAACAACACTTACCAAAAATGTCAAGCAACTGACATGTTAGTATACCCATTAATTAGCAAGTGTTAGTCAAGTAACTCCAGATACTATGTACTTTGAAGCTACGTCTCTTCTAAGACAAATGTATAAGATCGCATTATTGTGAAAATATTTACATACTTGCCCTACTCTGTCCTTCCATATCTGAAAGATTATACTTTCCACTCCTTTTACTTAAGAGTAAGCAACATAACTTGCTTTGGCAAATATAGTGTGAGTAAAAGTGACATGGTCTATTTCTGAGCAGAAGCTCTAGGGGCCACAACATGGTTCTGTCATCACCTTTCTTCCTGGGGACATAACTAATTCTTAAGCCTGAGTAAAAAATAATGAAACAGAACTGAAACCATCACACAAATAACTATCAGTGAGTGATACAGAAAAATCTTTATTCTTCTTGTGAAGTCATTAATTACCTCAGCATAAACTAATACTATGCTATACTAATTAATATACTATTAGTTTTGTACTATTTTGTACTATTTTTGTATTATTTTGTACTATTAGTATATGCTAATAGATATACTATTGACAGCCTATACTAATTGATATGAAATTTGGTGCTTAGAAGTAAAGAATTACAATGATAATTATATATCAGCCCTGGGGCCAAGCAGTAAGTAGTAAGAACATTTTTATTGGAGATTGGGAAGATGGTGGCCCATGTAATGCATTGGAGAAACATTCAGTAAAACTGGAAACTTTTATAGATTGGGAAGCAAATAATGCTCTAAATTAGCTGTGGCTTCAAGTTATGGCCAATTTGTAAACAGAATCAACAGGAAGAGAGAGAATCTGGAAATTACAGGCCTTGCAGCATTGAAAGATGAAACTGTTTCTTATCTCCAATTAGTAAAAGAGAAAAATGTGGAATGCTTTAAGTTACAAAAGCTAATTACAACTCGGCTTCTTAGCAAAGAGCAAATCAAGGGTATCTCTGCACTGATTAAGGGAGAAGCCAGTAAACACGTTCCTTTGGATAAAATGGCTCAGAGAAAATAGAATAAAAAAGGGTACAAGTCTTCTAGAAGCCAAATAACTTCAAGATACCTGAGTTTAGAGAAAAAAAATCATGGGTGAGGCGATTGGTGCATGGTTGTGAATAATCTAAAATAGTATAAATAAGAAGCCTACTATGTTTTGAGAAAGTTGTGCGGCCAAGGGAACTGTCAGCCTGGAATAAAAGAGAATATGAGTGTTCAAGATTTAAAGCAAACTTTAGAATTCCCAAATTTCCACTGGCAGCAAAATCAGGCTTAGAAAGCTCCTTAGCCTCTTGGGGGGGTGGGGATTTTCTACAATTCCCCCTTCAGATAATGTCAAGGAGGATGAATAATGTATAAGATCTGCCAGAGGAAAGAGCTAAGAACCATAGAAAATAATAGGCTAGGCAGTTGTTGGCAGGCATTAGAACAGGGGACCAATCAGGGAACATTCCCCATAACCAGGAAAGGATCATGCTCACTATCATTTCAGATTTGCTCTGATCTACTTGCTGACTGTATTTAACTTCTTCTCTTTTCTGATTAAAAGTATGTCACTGTTCTACTGCGCGCGCGTGTGTGTGTGTGTGTGTGTGTGTGTGTGTGTGTGTGTGGTTGGGTGGGGCGATAAAGTAGATAAATGATTTACTTAGTTCCTAGTTCTCCAGATGAAGACCTTCATTTGGTTCTAGATTTTGAGTCTGACACTGTAATAGATGGGATTTTATATAACAGAGGGAAGTGAATATTTATGATCAGACTTTGGTAAACTGTATCATTGTTAAGATAAGTGCTATTGGGTCAGACCCTGCAGGAACATTAGACTTCCAGCACCATTGACTTTATTATATGTAGTCATGTGACTTGCTTTGGGCAGTGACATGTGACTGCAAGTAAATGTGCCACATCTGAAGAGAGGCTTCAAAATAGAGCTCTTGGTTCTTTCTTTGCTCTTTTCCTTCTTCACTGAGATTTGCAAGTTTCAGATAGGTCAGCTTCTTCATTTAAGAATGATGGAGCACAGCCTGAACTGTCCCGTGATGGACATACAACATATGAAATATATAAACTTGAGTGTTATAAAGACACTGAGATGTTGAGGTCATCCGTTACCATGGCACAACTTAGTGTAGCCTCAATGATTGAACAATACAATAGAAAGTGCACAGAAGCAAAAGGTGCAGAGAAAACAGCATGTCAGAGACGATAGTCACTTTGGCTCAGATGAGCAATGCTTGCTTTAGAAAGGACTCATTTTATGCCATCTTAGTATAGCAGGAATTCCAGGGAAATGGCATGCAAGATGTAATCAAAATGCCATTTTTCTGACTAAATTCTGGTTTTCTCTGAATATAAAAAGGAGAAAGAAATAGTGCCACACTAATGGAAAGTAGTTTGTTTTGTTTTAATCTCATAATAAATCTTTCAAAGCACTGTAGAATTATGAGGAATAAATAAATACCTGAAAAAATTATTATCCAGAGAAGTTCTCTGTTGTGAATAATTTTCTACTAACTGTTCTGGCTGGGAAGGATTGTCTCAGCACGCCATCCATTTCCAAATGGTAATTAACCTTATCAAAATCATTCCGCAAAAGATTCTACAGCAACGTATCAAGTTGAGATTTAAAGATATATAATGTCATTGGTAAATGTGTCAGCGCACTGCACAGGTAAAATATGCAAATGTAAACCTTTAGGCTGGAGAGAACATGAACTACTCTCCTTCAGAGAACAGCTGTTAACTTTTGAAGACCTTGGTTTCATTGATGGCATTACTACTAGAGATGCAAGCTGGGGAGGAAAGACTCTAAGATATGGAAAGGTATACTTTCTATTCTTCTTGGATGACTGGCACAAAAATAATAGATACAATTATCTAAAAAAACTCTTTTTTAAAGTATCAGCTATAGTTATGAAGTCACAAAATCATAGGATATAAACAAAAAAATAGAAATTATCTAAATTGTCTCTGTTAAAACCAGTCTTGTAGTAGTTTATTGCTTTCCTCAACAATTAGTAAGCGGTTTTTAGCAAACAAAGTTTCTCTCCATTTTATCTTTAATGTGATGCAATAATACAAATTGCAAACTCAAAACACTGATAAAAGCAATCAACTACATATTCCTGTCGTAAATAACTAAATGTAGCAAATGTTTCAGGTTTATGGTTAAGAATTTTTCAAAAATGTTACATAAAAACTTACTGTTTTAAATTATATTCAAATAGCTTCTTCTGATACCTATACCTTGATGTGAGATATTTTGATGCTATTATTTTTCATTATAAATTTGACCAATAATCTATTTAATTTAAATACATGCATTAAAATTAATATATGCATTGGCTAAAATTGTAGAGATTACTTCCTCTTAGTTATTTTTGTATTGCTAATTACTTTTTTTCTTTTCATTTTTGTAAGCATGGGTCCTTTTCCTCTAACTTCAATTCCTTTTGGCTTTTGTTGTTTATGTTAAAAAGCACTCCCTGTTTTCAAACTAACCATCCATTTTACCATGTTCTCATGTTTTTCTTTCATTTTCATTTGAGAGAAATTATCTGAGATAAAATTGTTTTAGTGAGAAAGACCACTGCCTTAGGTTATATGTACCATTTTTAACTTTCAGTGTCATCATAACCAAATTAAAACCAAAATAAGTGCTGATATGAAGGACTATTTGGAGGCAAATCAGTTAATATTTTCAAATAATAATAATTTAAAATTCTTATGCTGAGAAAATGACCTTTCACAACACACAGAACGCAGATGCACAAACTAAAAATCCACTATGTTACTAACATAACCGAAACTCCTTTGCTTTGGCATCATAGAGAATACACCACCACTGTATCCTATCAGTCATTACAGATAAAAGAGATGTTCTAAGTCTGTATATTAAAAGTACACTACTTGGAAACATTGAGAAACAGAGAGAGAGCATGAGTTACCATTTCAGAGCTCCTGTGAGTCTTCTTTTCTATGACTTGCTGGTAATTTTGTATGAAGCAGATTTTTAATCTTCCCCAACCACATTCTTTTACTTTCTTTGAAAACTATAATCCAGTAGCAGAATTCCACCCCCTCCCCAAACTGCTAGTGGTCAAATAAAATAAGAGACAAGGAGAGCGGCAGGGTGCCCACAATCAAGCTGATTAAACTCTGCAGGATCTCTGCAGTTTGTCAAAACCCTTTTTGCTGCCTCACATTTTCTAAAAATGGAAAAGGTGAAGCTTTCACAAGTAGCAGGCTCCAAATAAACCAGTACACCCAGCACAAAGCTCATGATACCAGCAAAAAAAAAAAAAAAAAAAAAAATGCACACATTAGGAAGTTCTACTATTAGCTGATAGCCATCATGCTAATAGGACACTTCTCCATATTAATGTAAGATTCAGCTTTTGGACTCTACAAAACTCTTTCCATCCCTCGGGCTACATTTGTCCCAAAGAAGCATTAGTTGCATGTAGCCTTGAGGGACTTTTATACAAAACTTGTGGAAATGATGTATAGATTCTTTTCTTGGAAGGAAAAAAGACAAAACAAAACTGGGTCACTGATGGTGACTGTGAAAACAGTAAACCGAAGAACGCACTTTGACTTCTTCCGTTTCATTTAATTTCCTGTTTTACCCTGATTTTGCAGAGATTAAGTGTGCTGTGTATAGAGAATTAGATACGGGCTATATGATAGTTACCCATGATATTATGGGCTCAGTGACATCTCTTCCTAGGTAGGTGTTAAAGGTAATAGGCTTTTTTTTTTTTTTGGCATAGAACTTTGTCATAGCATAGTGTAACTCTTTTAGTTTTAATTTATATTTTAACACAATTGTTCTTTCTCTAAATATCACTATTTTTTCAGCTCAAAAATAGGAATAACCAATATGATCATTGTTTTGTAGGCATTATTCGTCATGTTTCCTGATATATGCTCTTCCTATTCTAAAATTCACAGTACATTTCACACTCACTATACTTGACTACTCCTTGTCTCAACATATTTCATCAGTTATTATGGTTGCTGAGTTGCCAATAAATTATTTAACTGAAATAACTGTTCTCTGGTGGACAGCATTTCTTAGGACAAACTCCATGAAAATTCAACTACTTCAGCAAGTCCTGGAACTGCAAAGTTGTATTAAAAATGCCCCCTTTCTAAATAAGCTTTGAAATAAATATCATTTGAAAAGATACATTTGTTTCTGAAAAACCAATTGGTCTGGAGATAGTGGCTATGTTTTTATTTTTAAAAGAAACAAAATATGAATTATCAGATAAGCAAAATGAATTGTTCATCAAATGACTTTTTAGGTCAGATCTGAGCCTCCTTTGCCTCATCCATTAAAATGAGTGATACAAAATTCTTAGGCATTTAATATGAATAAATATGGTTTTTAAATATTGGTAGCATTTAAAAAATAGAAATATGGCTTTTTCATATTCAGTCCCATGCTTTCTTTAGCTTTTAAATGTTAATACCAAATTGGTAAGCATGAATAAATTGTTAATAAAAATTATATGTTACCAGAATTTTGGAACATAGCTTAAGTAAGGAAATCATTAAAAGCTCTATCTTTATCACTTATTGTGTGAATCAATTATTTCTTTTTGTGTCCAGTAACATGTACAGATTAGAACAAATGGGTCAGTTGGCATAAAATGACTTTCATGTACCTCTACATTGCTCAATAACATTTGTTTATATAGCCACCTTTATCACACCTGGATGTGAGGTACATGGTAGGATACAATACTACGAGACCCAGGTATCAACTTAACCAACTTGCCTGAGATCTAACTACTCAGAAATCCTCCCTATTATACATAGGTATGGTCTTGAGAATGTTTTGCTTACCTATATTCACGTAAAAGATTATTATGAATGTTACACGCTCACAAGATAATACAAACACATAAGGCTGCCCAAAACATTAATTCTTATTTTGGGGCATCTGGGTGGCTCAGTTGGTTAGGCACCCAACTCTTGAGGTCATGATCTCAAGTTCATGAGATCTGAGCCCCGCATACGGCTCTGCACTGAAGGCGTGAAGCCAGCTTGAGATTCTCTCTTTCTCACTTTCTCTCTGCCCCCACTCATGCTTTCTCTTTGTCTCTCAAAATAAATAAATAAATAAATAAATGAATGAATAAATAAATAAACAAACAAACAAACAACACATTAACCCTCATTTCAAGTGATTTCAAGTCTCCTTATCTACCACATAGATGCTGATTAATATAGCAATTTATCACGCATCAGCCACCAAATCCCAGAAGTCAAGATAGCAATAACTGCTATTACTGGGCATTTATTATAATTCAAAACCTGTTTAAAACACTCTATACCATTAAGCTTCTTTTTTTTTTTTAATTCTGACAACATTTCAGGGAGTTAGGTATTTTTAATTCACTTTATAGGTAAGAAAGTTGAGAGAGAGAGAAGTCAATGAACATGGATAATCAGTGACAGAATTGGTGTTAGAAGATTATTCATCCTGATACTAAGACTTAGTTCTCAGGCTCTGTGACCTCTTAGCATCAATATTTTGACTGGGGACATTGAGGGGGAGAAGGGAAACTGGAAGGGTAGATAAGCCACAGAGTGCTTAGCTTACTCACGCCAAACCCTGATGAAGTGCTCAATCATTTTTGTAAAAAATACAAACATAATTGGCTTTTCTGAGGTACAGTAATTAGAAGGGCAACTAGCTGGAAGGGAGCAGCAGGTGAAGAAGCAGATGATGTCAAAGACACTGACACTGACATAACCACTTCCTTAATTTCATGAAAAGATTCCTAAGGTCCTGAAGGTTATTAACCAGGTTAAACAGTATGCCAAGAATATGGTATAAAATTCAGGTGATCAATGAACTTGGGTTAGAAATAAAATTTATTTTCACTAAATTTCAAGTGACATGTAGAATTTCCTTCATAAGTGTAAGTAAAAAATACAGTCATTATAGAAATACCTGTAACTGTATCACCAAAAGAAATCAGATATTTTCACATCACATTATGATTCTTTCAGAAATCTCAGAATGCCATTTATAACTGACCATTTCTTTCAAGTTATGATATTACTAGATCTTCCACTGGATCCCCTTATTTAATGCTTTAATTTTAAAAGGCTTACATTACTAAATCACAAATGTGTTCTTTTTAGGATTCTTATAACTTTAATATAACTGTTTTCCTTGAAATACTATATTTTTAATTTCTGCATTTAAAAACATCAGCCTAAGAAGCAGTTCATAGACTCCACCAGACTATCAAATACATGAAAATACTAAAACTCCCTAGTAGGTCAACCCACATCCAGAGCGGAGCTGGCAGTAAGGGACCCACCTCCCTGTTGCCACATTTGACATCATGCCCACCTCTGTTCTCTTTGTTGTTTCCCAGGCCCACACTATTACTATGATTATGGAATATTTATGTTGACCACATACCAAGGCCACATGATAATGGGTATTTTACCTTTAATCCTGATGATACTTAACAGGAGCTATACATATAAATCTTCTTGCTCTCATAAGAAAATGATTTCTTGCCTTTGGGTATTATAACATATTACTACTTGTATCTCCTATCTATAGATTTTGTGCTTATTCTGCCTCTACACAGTAAAAATGACAGGCTCCTTCTAGTACATTAAAAAAGTTGCTAAGTTTTAGTAGGGATTTGTCCTAAGCCCGATTTCTAAAAGTATATTAATGAAAGAAATTGTTTCTCATTGCTAGCAAAATTGTAAATTTCATTCATATTGCTAGCATCACCTACTTATATTACTAAATGCATGTGGTTGGTCATATAGCATTATGTATAAAAAGTAAAAAGGGAATACATCTCCATTTGCAAAAATGAACAGTATTGGAATCTTTATTCATTAATTTTCTTCATGAAAAGGAAGTCAGTTTTAGAAGCATGTTAGTCATTATTATTATTGTATTTTATTTATTTGTATATTTATTTATATATAATAGATTTAATGTATATTAAATTTATATTTATGCTGAGTGTATATTTAATTTTCTATATCTTATGATGTTTTGGCATCTCTTGGGGACCTTACTGTCCTGGGGAAAGGCTGACCTTCCTAGGGTAGCTAATTCTTAGGGGTAATATAGAACTTATCAGGAGCATTTTTTCAAGTTTATTTATTTATTTCCAGAGAGAGAAAGGGAGAGAGAGAATCCCAATCAGGCCCTGCAATATCAGTGTGGAGCCCCACGCAGGGCTCCAACTCATGAAATCGCGAGATTATGACCTGAGCCAAAACCATGAGTTGGATGCTTAACTGACTGATCCAACCAGGCATCCCTGGGACATAATCTTTATGCGTAGAACTATAGATCCCAAACTGCACCACCACTTACCTTCCTATCTAAGTCACGGATAAAACCATTATTTCTCCTATCCTAAATGAACCCAGGGCCAGGTACCAGATAACTAGGGTCTACTCCTGTAGCACAAAGCCTACTGGAATTGTATAAACTAGCTAATCCTAAATTGCATCTCTGCCTTATGCTGCCTTTCCTGAAGAAACCCCATTAAAGGCTCTGTGCTAAGATTCTCCCCTTGGACTTGCTTCTCTTCCCGACCAAAACATGGTTTCTCACATGGCACTGCATGGTGTATCATGCCTCTCATTCTATGGGAGCTGTAACGTTAACTGTTTTTCTTTAATGGCATTGAGTGTTCCTTTTGTCACTCAGTTACCTGTATAAATTATGACCTTGGCACAGAGCAGTTATAGTTCAAAGTAAAAAAGATAAACTATGTATAATTATTTAATTATGTTATACAGGATGAAATATTGTAATGTAGTAAGAAAGGAGAGACTTGAAATCACATGGAGTTTTCCAATTTACTTGCTGTGTTACGCCAGTGCAGGTTATGTACCCTCCCTGTGTCTCTGTTTTTTCTTCCACAAATTGATTAGAATTATGATTGCCATTCAGGATTTATTATAAAGACTAAGTGATAAGACATATGAAAAGGTCTGTATCAAAGGTATACTAAATACATAGTGGCCGTTAATACTGGTGAATTACCTAACATTAGCCAAATACGTAATTAGCTGAATTCAATTCTTCATTATTGACTTTAGGAACTAGGGTTATTTGATAATAACAATTTGATTACAATTACATTTTCCTAAATTTCAGTTTACCTAGATAAAACCAAGATGTTTGGATGCAATCTAAGGAGGAGAACAGATAGTTTATAAGTCCAGTTCTAATTTGATAATTCCAATTTTATCTCACAATCTTTACTTTTATATTATGGTTATATTAGGGTTACATATTTAATTTAACATATATTTATTTATAAATAAAAGTACCTTTTCTTGTATGGTTTTCCCAAGTTTTTTTTCTCCTAAATTACATCTACATGTTTTCTGACACACTATGGGAGATAACTCTCAGTAAAATTAAAATGTTAGGGTCCTACTTTATAAAAGTAGTAAAGCACCGTCTTCCTCCACTGTATAATCCAGCAATAAGATAAAACAGTAACTTTTAAGATGCATTATCTGGGATCTGACAGTCTGAGTTCCAATCATTGCTCTGTAATTAATTATTTGTGTGACTTTGGTTTAATCACATGTAAAATGTGAATAGTAATAGCACCTCCTTCATAGTGATATTATGACACTAAGTGAGCCAATACTTGTGACACAAATAATTCTCAAAAGTAAACCCTCAGTAAAAGATTTTTGTTCTCACATCACTATCATCATCATCATCATCATCATCATCATATTTTAACTGTATTCAAGGAAAATATGCATATTTTAAGAAAGATATAAAATAAAGTCTTTGAGGATTTAAAGACATGGGAAATCATATCAGTCACCTTTAAACTCATTATGGGCTTCCTGAAGAAGGCTGCATTTGAGAAGAGAGGCTCCACCACCCATAGGCAAGAGGCTCCGCAGATATGAGCATAGTCACACTGCCTAGATTGGAAATTTGATCCTACCACCTTACTTGCTGGGCAACCTTCGGCAAATGACTACAACTCTAGCCTGTTCCCTAACTTGTAAGTGAAGGAAATAATAATACACTGCTTGCCAGCTTATAGTACAGATTAAACAAATCTTTACATGAATGTCATCCACTGATGAATGTAATTTAATGCATAACAAGTGCTTAACAAGTAACTACAAGGAGAAGATTCTTTTTTAAATGATCTCCGAAGATTAGCTACCAATACACTGGCTTTAAACTAATTGTGCATTTTCTCTATACTGTAATGTTTATGCCAATCAAAGATATCAAATACTCAAGAGAGTTTCAGTCCCTCCTCTGAAGATATAGTTCACTGTGGTATGGTTGCTAAAGTTTACTAATATTCATTTTAGCAAGGCTTTGAATCTACAAGTTCTTTTGGCATTAATCATTACATAATCAAGCATGCCAAGTATCACAGACCACCTTCAGCTAAAGCAGAATATAAGTGCTTTTCACCTCTTAAAAAGAAAACATTTCTCTGATGAGAAGAAATCAGTCATTTCCTGAGTGGAAGTTCACAAGGGGTATGTGTAGCATGCAATGAGTAAAAAAAGAGTAAATTTGGAGAGAAAAGTGGAAAGAGCTCCACAGAAAGAGCATAAATGAAAAATATGTCCATGCTTCTACATAAACATGACTGCTTCTTACAATGAACTATAGTTCTTTAAAAAATGGAGAGCTTATTCCCTGATTATATTCTGTCATAAATCATATGGACAGATGTGTGCCTTAGTCACGCATCATGGTTGATTACCATCATTCAGGGTTTATGCAACACAGACTAAGGATTTTACTTTTTAATTTAACATTTAATTTCTTTGGTATTATAACAAACAAAAAGTAATATCCTATGAATTTTTCTTTGTTATAGCACATCTGCACAATAAAAATATTTATGTCAAATATTTTTATTTTAAATATGACTTTAAAATCATGCATGTCTGTTTATTCTCTTCAAGAGAGTAGTGAATTTTAGCTTTTAAGTGTAATTTAAAATAAATTTTTTAGTTTTTAATTATGTATTACCTTTCCTAACTATTTTGAAAAATGGTAAATCAAGAGAATGTCAAAGTGTGTAAATAAATAAAAATGATTTGGAGAACTAGTATTCACCAGCATAAAAGTGGAACCCACTTACATTCCTGGCACCATGAGTCAAGGATTTCTTTAATTACAGGGTGTATGAAAGACTTTTCAAATATTGTTGAGCCACAGCAGCCTGACTTAGGTGGGTGGGATAAATCCATGGAGGGGTTTCTTACAAAATCAAATTCCATTGGACAGTAGTAATCTACTGGGGTTTCCAATCAAACCTTGTTCATTAGTGCTAGTCAGAGCTAGTACACGGAGCAGATTAACATGGGATTACTCAATAGTTCTTAGACAGAGTTCAGATTTGACATTGGTCATGGATATAAAGTTAATGCTGAATTGGCTTCGGAATTCAAACCCTTATAGTTATTTGCCAGGTCCAATGAATGAACAAAAACAAGATTGTTATAGAGCAAAAAGAAAAGAACATATGGTTGAAACAAAACAAATGTTGTTTTTGGCTGATAGATGAATAGCAAAATGATGATCATTTATACACTGACAATCATATTTTACCAAATTAGAATTCCAGATAACAAAAATAGGTAACTTTTAAAAATATCTAACAGGAAATTTCAAAACTTATCTTGAATTTCTTTTTTTTCAAAAAGAATGAAATCTATCATAAAGTGTGTGGTCTTAAAACCATTCTCTATTCTTATGAAAAATGAAGCACATATCAAAATATGTCTAGTATTATAGACTACAATTATCAGTGAAGATGGTAAGAAGATTCACAATATCATATCCCTGCCTACATTATAACTACCAATGGCAAAGGTAATGTCAAAAATAATGTACTTTCAACATTCAATATGCACTTATTGTTTGATAAAATGTATAAGGCATGTACTCGATATTGTAGCAATGACTAAAATTAAGCAGATAGAACCAATCCCTTCCCTCAAAGACCTTATATTTGAGCAGAAAGAAAAAAGACATTCACTGCATATTAAAAAGTATGAACAGGAATGGCATGGCTAATATGATAAATGCTTTCTATGTAATAATTTATACTTATCTTTATTTTTTATAATAGGCCTATAGACCATAACTAAGAAGAATATGTGTGTATATACATATATATAAACATGTATGTGTGTGTGTGTGTGTGTGTGTGTGTATATATATATGGTGTATATATAACAGGAAATATATATATATATATATATATATATATATATATATATATACACACACACACCTCACATACATATACAACAGTTGTAGACTTTGGAGTCGAGGTCATGGAAAAGCAAAGTGCTTGCCCTTATGAAACTTCTATTCTAGGGAGAGGTGACAGACAATAAGTAAATGAAGAAGTAAATTATAATATATTAAAAACACAAGCTATCAAAGTGGGGCAAAGGAGAGAAAGAGTAGTGAGAGGTATTATTGGAAATTAGAAGGCAATGGAGAGCCATGGTCTCCTTTGCAGAGATCTGAATTAAGGGAGGAAGCCAGCCAGAGGACATCTGTGAGGAAAGTCTGAGGCAGCAGAGACTCAAAGTATACAAGTGGAAGTATTTCAGGAACAGTAAGGGGGCACGTGTGACTCTGGTGGCCTGAGCAAGGGGTGTGGTGAGAGATGAAATCAGAGGGAGGAGGGAAACTTAGCTTAAAGAGCCTTGTGAGCTTTGAAGGGCTTGACAGGCATGGGCAGCCTTGTAACTGGAAAGTTTTGAACGGAAGAGTGATATGGTCCAGAGTATTCTAAAAGAACATTCTGCAACCTGGCAGAGCAGGGCCTGTTGAAGGGGCCTGTTTTAGCATGGAGGTTATTCAAACAGCTTGTACAGTTGTTCAGAGGAAAAACATGGGTTGCCTCTGCAGGACCTTTCATAGCGGTAATGGCTAAATGAAGGTTGGCAGCCCAATTCTAAATTGGCCATTTCTATAATTAAAGGAAAAATCTTATAAACTAAATGTAAGTGTTTCATGAACCACAAACATATATTCTTGAATTATTTGCTTTTGACTTATTTCAGCTTGGGATTTATAAGTAAAGCCCGTGGGCAAATCCTAGTCACTCTATAGCTAGTGAAAAAACATAGAGTAATTCATTTTATTCTGTAAAAATTTCCCTGTGAAAATGGGATATATGAATGGTATGTGTCTATTAAGTGTTTTCATGTATCCTTACTTGATTCTTTGTCATTTCATTTTGGAAAAATGTCTGTGACATAAATTTTTAATCTTTGTTTTAAAAAAGGTTTTAGAGGCTGTTATAGGCACAGTATTATAGACCCATTTTAAAAGTGATAGCCAGTCTAATGTGCAAAATCTGCTTATGACTTGATCTCTACCCTCAACAGATATGCATTATTTCCAAGAAGGTAAATATTTTACATACGAGAGAACGCCACAAGATTTTCTAAAATAAAATTCATAATATAAACTTAATTTTAGACCATTAGGTGTGTTCAGTGGCAGTTAGGAAACAAGTGATCAGTTTTGGCTGGAATAATTACGCAAGACAGCACTTAATTGTAGTAGTCCTTATGCGAAGAGGGAGAAAAGGAAAGAGAAAAGTAATGAGGGAGAAAGAAAAAAAGCAAAGGAAGTGAGGAAATACTATGATAGAGAAATATAGGATAAAATAGGCAGAGAGGGAAAGATTAGGAACTAAGGTCCCTGGGTGGGGGAAAACACATATTTTGGAACAATGCTGGGAGCCTCTGACCATAGCAAAGCCCATCAGGGTAAGGTTCCTCTTTAATCAATTATTTATTGATTTATTTAATTTTTAAAAAATGTCTATTTACTTTTGAGAGAGGGAGGGAGGGAGGGGCAGAGAGAGAAGGAGACAGAATCTGAAGCAAGCTCCAGGCTCTGAGCTGTCAGCACAGAGCCCAATGTGGAGCTCGAACTCACGAACCAAGAGATCATCACCTGAGCTGAAGTTGGATACTTAACCAACTGAGCCACCCAGGCACCCCTAGGTTCCTCTTAAGAATGTAACAGAAACCACCTACTCCTCTTCAGGTTCCCCTCGAGAATTTGACAAAAGACCTTACTAAAAATAAGAAGTAGACCGTAAAATGTATGACCCACAAGGAACGGTATGGTCATAGAACACCCGTCATAGAATGGAAATGAGCCAATGAAAAAGGAATGACTACGCACTTAGAGTTACCTAGCCAGCAAGGATAGAATCTAAGAAGCAACACAGGAGAAGGAAGGGGTGGAGGTGGGGGAGTGATCAAAACCTTATAAAACAGGGACCCTTGCCTATAGTTGCGGGCATTCACTTTCAAATGCCCCCTCTCTGTAAAGAGAGTTTTCATACTATTCTCATTTTCTGATCTTATACTCTAATAAACTTTGCCTGCCGCTCATTTTATTTTGTGCCTAGCTCCTCATTCTTCAAAGCAGCAAGACATGAATCCTGGGTATTGAGGCAAAAAAAGAAAAAAAAAAAAAAAAAAAAAGGCCTGCAACAATACTGAGCCTTCAATGTGTGCCAAGAATTATACCAGGATCATTCACAGATAGTCAAGGTAGCACCAAAGAGCATGCATAATTGCTAACAGAGAAAGTGTGAGAGTGTGTAAAATATTCTTGAATCCTATAAGATCTATTAGAATAATTCTATGTAGGAGATCTTTATAAAATCTGTATAATAACCATTTATATATTATAACTGCCACTTAGGAGTTTATTTTGTCAAAGTAGCATTGTTCTGAACTAGACCCAGTTTCCTGACTTTCACCATCACTAGCTAAGGTAAAGAATGTAGCATTTAATCACAGATTTCAAGCTTAAATGCATGCAAATAGAACAAACTTCAATACAGAAAAGCAGCTTGGTATGAGGTCTTTTTGATGAATGGACAACCCTCAGAGTTGTTTTCCTTTTTGCGAGGACTTTTTGCCTGTGATGAAATTCAAAATTGGGTTAATGGCAAAAACATAATTTTTGCTTGCATTTACAACAAAATAAAGAGAACGCAAAGATAATTTGTAGCATGTTCTAATTTGTTGGGATGATGGTGATGGAGTACAGTTTTGAGTTTTATGAATTAAATCTTTAATGTATGGGTGGCCCACGTATTTTTTCTATAGTCTGTTTTTATTGGATTTCAAATAATTCCCTTTTCACAAATAAGTGTTTTTGCAAATTATAAAGAAATAAAAGAGCCAGTATAATCTTTAGGAACATTACTCAGAGAACCAGAAATGAGTCAAGTGATCAAGGACTGGAAATAATAGAGGCCAGTTACTTTTTATGGCAGTCCATGTGGAAGAAAATATTTTAGTGTCCCCATCTTTACACTCTAAAAACTCATTTGCACTGTCACAAGAGAGTTGGGTAACCATAAATAAACATTAATGACCCCTTTAACACCATGTCCTGGAGAAGTTTCTGGCATATAGTAAATGTGTAGTTCTTAGAAGGAAGAGAGAAAAGAGAAAGCAAAGGGGGGAAAGAGGGAGAAAGAGAGGAAATCAATGGTAATTTTCAGGATAAGAAGCTTTAACATGTGATAAACACAACATTACTTGCTACACGTAATATTTGCCGGTTTCTTTTCTGATGAGACAGACCCTCATACACACTGAATTAATTGATTATACCTCATTTATTTTAACAACATTTGACAAGTTTATAGAAAATAAAAATATTCTTTATTGTACTGACTTTTATTCATTTTGGTCCACTCACTTCTTTCCTTTGTTCATTCAACAAGTATTTGCTAAGCGTGTATGCACTCTGCTAGACACAGAAAATGGACGTGTAAATAACATGATGTGGGGCCAGCCTTGAAGAAATTCAAAAGCCCAAATGAGGGAACTTCATTTCGGAGAAAAGACCAAAAATGTAACTAAGCTGAAGACACAGAGGTAGTACAGGGTGAGTAACTGTAACTCAGATTCACAAAAGATTTCCCTACGGAAATAATTTTAACCTGGGATTTTGATTCGATTGCGCCAAGCTCATGGGGATATAGCAAAGCAAGCTTAGATAAAATAATAAAGGCATTCCAGGCAGAGTGAACAGTATTATAAAGTCATGGAGACAGTAAAACATTGAATGTTCAAAGATCATGTGCAGTTTTGTGTTTCCAAACATGCGTTTTAATGAAACAAGCAGGCAAAAGATGAGGTTTGAGACGTTGTCATGGCAAAAGATTTCAGGAAGATTTTAATCAGAGGAGAAACATTGTAGGAAAGAGCACGTTCCCAGAAACCTGCAAGAGGGGCTGAAATCAGATCAGGTGACTATTTTAATAATCCAAGTGAACAACAATGAGAACCTGAAATAAGATGAGGGCAATGGTTTTTCTACCAAACCCCTATAAAATACACCATTTCCCTATGTTTCTCTAAACAACAGTTATTAAAATCTATAGTATATAGCACGTTTTCATGAAAAAGAAGAGATAATACAGTGAACGATGCCAGAAGTTATGTTATTTTATAGTACATGTTTGCACTTCTCTGTGTTTTCACAGGGGGCCTTTGGAGTCTTTAATCAGTTATGTCCTAGCCTATAAGTATTTTATGATATTATTTTTCTGGCAAATTTAAGGCTTGTACTTGCTGGTTTAATTGATGTATCCCCAATATGTGATGTATTCAATTTCAGGGATTTGGGGCCAAACATAATGATTAATATCAGATGCCCCACATTTTTACCGAATGGAGAAGAATAAAGGTATGGTATGGAAGACACAAATTCTTGTAAGAAGTTAATTCAGTTAAAAGTAACACAAAATTGGCGTGCCTGGGTGGCTCAGTTTGTTGAGCGTTCGACTTTGGCTCGGGTCATGATTTCACTATTTGTGAGTTTGAGTCACGCTTCGGGCTCTGTGTTGGCAGCTCAGAGCCTAGAGCCTGCTTCGGATTCTGTGTCTCCCCCTCTCTCTGTTCCTCCCCTTCTTGAGCTCTGTCTCCCTCTCTCTCAAAAATAAAGATAAAAAAAATTTTTAAGTAACACAAAACCAATTACATTCAATTTATTTTATGACATCACTGGCTAATATTAAGCAGGAATAACTATTTTATGCCCTGAATATATATTCTACTCACATTTGTGTTTGGTCTATTAAAAATACAGTTAATTGAGAATTCAAAATATACTTATCTCTTAAATATGTCAAAAAATCAAAACTATGGGTAAGATAAATGACTTTTTTACATGTACCTACTGAACAATTAGGAAAATGAATATCAAAACTTTGAAACAAAAAAAAAACTAGTGAATAAAATATTTAACAACACACTGTACACATTTAAGTAAGATCTTCTAATTTTTAAACATTTGTAATGAAGATTTTCTGTTTAGGTGAACATCGTAAGTGCACATTATACAGACAGTGATAGTTTGTGAGCAGGTGAATGCAAAAACATATGCACCCTTTCACATGTTTTACCATCAAAGGGATATTACCTAATTTACTTTTCCTTAACTACCCAAAATAGTTATCTGCCATCAATTGTACTACCACTTTCTACTCCCCCTCCCCCATGGCATATGGGGGCATGAAAGGTAATTAGATTTTCTTTTGCACACTTAAATGGTTATTTTTGAATTCGACAAGGACAGTTTTCCACCCAAATCTTCCATGAACTCATACTAACAATTACAGTGGTCTTTCCTTTATACTTTGACATAATAATATTTTGTATTGTACTAAATCAAAGAGAATCACAAGTATATGGATGGATTTTGTCCTATCTCTCTCTTTGATATTCAAATCTGAAGGTAGTTAACCAAGGCATTTAAACACAAACTGATGAGTCCATGTCACGAAAAGAAGGACCAGAATCATATCCTCTTAGGTTTTGTAGATCAGACTCTATTGTGGGTTTTATATTTGAACACCATGACCTATGTAGAATGGAGTTTCAAGCAGTCAATACCTACGACAGACATGGTTTTCTTTTTGTAACTATTGGTTGCTTTTCTGAGTAATCTCTAAATCCCACTTTGCAGTCATTCAGTTAGGAGTTCAAAAAGACATCAAGACTTTGAGATATCAGAAAAACCAAAAGTATCTAAGATGATTAAGAAATTTGCCAAGGGTATTTGGAAGAAGTTTTTGGCTTTCCTCCAAAACTCTTTTACCTTAAAACCAAGGTTTAATATTTTATGACAAGAGCCCTCCCCTTTAGACAAAAGGGGCATTTCAGCTTTTAATACAGCCCACAATTTTATAATAAAGTTTGAAACTAAAAGATTCAGGTGACTCTAGTTTTCATTAACTGTTTTAAATTCACTTAATTTTTAAGTTAAGTTTTCATTGCCTCTTATCTACAATGCATGGAACTTGTTCTTTATTACTCCTAGTTTGTGGTTTTATACGCTTCTAACTAATCATTGTTCATTATACCAAAAGAATCAGATTTCCAACTATGGTTTGATGTCATTGTGTATGTGCAGGACGTCCACAGGTGCCTGGAAGGCCAAAAAGGAAAAAAAAAAAAAAAGGAAAGAAGGAAACCAGCCAAGATTAAAGTTGCATAGATCCAGATGTTACTGCTGCTGCTGTTTGGGAAAACACACACACACACACACACACACACACACACACACACACACACATTTTAGAGCTTGGCATTTTAGTCTTACAGCTGGCAAGTAATAAGAGAGAATGAAGTCTGTGTGCGTGCATGCATGCTCCTTTAGTGGCAGAAAAAGGAGAATGGAAGGAAGGGAAGTTCAATCTGCTGAAATAAAATAGGAATGTGGATGAGAGCCTGTTCAACCCCACTGGCTATGAGGTATTTCCTTGTTATTAATGAAACATTCTGGCATACTGGGAACATTATAATTTGCATGAATGAACATATAGAACCCCCCAAAAAGTAAATAAATTAAAACTCTGACTTCTAGTATTATCTTTTAGTTTATTCACAAAATTATCACAAGCAGGATTTTGTTGTGTTCCCTTTTCATTGAGCAGCTTGTTTCTACCATTACTCATTACTCCTTTCCCAGTACTCCATCAGAGTTCCGGCAAAGGATTCAAACACTCCATAGGTCAGTGAGTTGCGCAATTTGCTAATATGAGGATTGGTGTGGCCTTATGAGTTTTACTAATGGCTCACAGCAGATGTTTTATCAGGATATTACAAATAAGCTCCAAATTCTAAGACCTCATGACTCATTTCCAGAAAAAAAAAAAAAATGACACTGTCGCTGCACGTTAAAATGTAATCAATATGATTGTAAAAAATGATGAATACTTATTCAGGGCAATGTAATCTACGTCTTTTTTTTTTTTTTTCATAAAACCTGTATTAGATGCATTTCCAATGACAAGACATGTTCTTAATTCTAGCCCAGGTTGTCCTAGACAGTCTTTAGATATGTAAATGTCTAGATAAGTTAAAGTCTTACTGATTCCTAAATTAAGCATATTAGATCCTAGGCGAAACTGGAACCCAACATGAAACTAAAGGCTCAAATTAAAAAGAGATTAAGTAAAATTGTCAACATGAAGAAATTAATCTTTTGTGCCTGGGTGGCTCAGTCCATTGAGTCTCAGACTTTTGATTTCTGCTTAGGTCATGATCCCAGGGTTGTAGGATCAAGTCCCACATCAGGCTCCCCACTGATCTTGGAGCCAGCTTAAGATTCTCTTTCCCTCTCCTCTCTTCCCCGCTTGTTCTTTCTCTCTTGTTCATTATCTCTCTAAAATTAAAAACGAAGAAAAATAAACTAATCTTCATTTGGTTTTCAGCAGAAATTCAGGATAGTTAAAAGAACATAACATTAACACCTGGCTGTGACAATCAATCTAAGGCACTGATAAGTTGAAATATATGTCTGTTTTCATACATCTAATGAAATAAGTGTCAGTATGCCTTGAGATATAGAGATAGATAGATCCATGTTTCATAGAAAGTAATTGCAGAAGAAAAAAAAATACATAAAATGATCATTGCATATTAGCTCTTAATCCAGAATAAATATTTATAGTTCTTTAGTATACTTAAAGATTGAGTAAAATTATTAAGTTTGATACACCCAAATAGGTTACATTTAAACGTATTTACTCACTGCAGGCATGTTATCAATGCAATGACTTAACATAATAGGATTATGAATCATTGTATCATTTCAGATAAGAAAGAAATAATACAATCTCACTTTTTAAAAAAGTCATGATTCAATCTAAGACTGCTTCTTTGAATACTGTTTGGGGCCTTGATTTAGAGAGTTAGATCATTAGGCCTTTAGTTACCTTCATTAATGCTGTTTCTGAGACAAAAATATAGCTTTGATGGAGCGTTTCTTATACAAAATTAGAAAAACAACAAGCGTTCCATCTTACTGCACATGTCAATTTGAGAAATATGTCACAAAATTAAAATCCTCCAAAATTTTCCTTTGAAGCTACAGTTAAGGTCTTCATCATAAACATGTTTATAACCTTCCTTGATTACCACTAATTTGGTGTTCACACTTGCATCAGATTGTAAAAATGCAACATAAGGACACAACTCTCTATTGGCCAATATTCAACTCCAGTAACACTCCTACTTTACAATGATGCTGTTTAACATTTTCCACAACACTGACTCTATACACCCTATACTCCTCATTTGCCTCTTTATAAAAATTCTCAGCACTCATAGAAGAAATTAAAACAAAACAAAACAAAACAAATTAAACAATGAAGATAGTTGCCTGTAATGAATAGAAAGTTACAAAAGAATGTTCATTACTATTTCAAAATTTCAAACTCTTCCTGCCTGCCATGATATATATTTTTCTGAAGAAAAATCCAGATGAAGAAAGCATAGCTCCAAGGCCAGAGAGCCAGAGGAAAGTTTGGTAAGTGTGCTTATTTGAAATGTTTTAGACAGAGGAAATTTTCAAAGTCATAATGCCTGTGAGCAGTGACGCTTTTCTCTTTTGTTTTCAGTTTGCAACTTTTATCCAAAACATATGCTTATATACACAGAGACTAAGTATCTGTTATAATTTAAATGAACTCTAAGCCTTGGGGCATCAAGGAAGTTATTTTTAAACCTTAAAGTGAAATAACTTTCAAATTTCCCACATTACACTAGGTCCCATGTCCAGAAATTTAAACTTAATATACTGAAAATATGTAATTTTTAGGTTCTGGACTGTGTTATCTCCTCTATTTAACAGATTGAGTATATACCTAAAGTCTACCAAGTGTACTTAAAAAAAAAAGCAACTACCCATGCCTATCTTTTCTTAAATTTCATTAAATGTCCAAAGCAACAGTTTCCTCTTAAAAGTTAATTAACTACAAGGCAGCGATCAAAAACTAAACTTAAATCACTGCTACTTTAATTCCTCTCTACATGATTCCAAATGTCTGGATCAATTTTTCCTGAAGAGTGAATATTTTGGAACTGCAAATTTGTTTGCTATTTATACATATATTTACTATTCTATAAGTTTTATTTTATAAATGGAGTAATATATTTTATGTGATATAAATTTCAGGGTAATATTGGAAATACTTGATTTTATTTTTTGAAATCATTCCTTTTATTTATTTTCTCTTTTCTCTTCATGATGAGTGTACTCTTTAATCCCCACCCTGTATTCCCCAACCCTCCACCCAGCTCCCCTCCTGCAACTGTCAGTTTGTTCTCTATACTTAAGAATCTGTTTCTTGTTGTTTCTCTCTCTTTTTCCTTGGCTTGTTTGTTTCTTAAATTCCACATATGAATAAAATCATATGGTATTTTTCTGTCTCTAACTGACTTCTTTGCTCAGAATTATACTCTTTAGCTCCATCCGTGTAGTTGCAAATGGCAAGATTTCATTATTTTTTGTGGTTGAATAATATTCCATTATCTATAGCTATCTATCATCTATCTATGCCATATATATATATATATATATATATATATATATATATATATATGTAGTATATGTGTGTGTATCACACCTCCTGTAATCACTCAACTATCAATGGACACTGGGGCTATTTTAGTTTGGCTATTGTAAATAATGCTGCAATAAATGTAGGGGTGTGTATATCCCTTTGAATTAGTATTTTTGTATTCTTTGTGTAAATACCCAGTAGTATGATTCCTGGATCATAGGGTAGTTCTATTTTTGACTTTTGAGGAAACTTCATACTATTTGCCACAATGGCTGCACCAATTTGCATTCCCACCAATGGTGCAAGAGAGTTCCTTTTTCTCCACATCCTCACCAGCATTTGTTGTCTCTTGTGTTTTTGACTTTAGCCATTCTGACAGGTGGGAGGTGATATCGCATTATAGTTTTGATTTGCATTTTCCTGGTGATGAGTGATGTTTTCATGTATGTGCTCGTCATCTGTAGGTTTTCTTTGGAGAAATGTCTGTTCATGTCTTCTGCCCATTTTTAATTGGATTTTTAATTTGCTTTTTGGGTGGTGAGTTGTATCAGTTCTTTATATATTCTGGATACTAATCTTTTCTCAGATATGTCATTTGCAAATATCTTTTCCTGTTCAAGTAGGAACAGTAGGTTGCCTTTTAGTTTTGCTGACTGAACAGAATTTTTTTTTTTATTTTAATGTAGTCCCAATAGTTTATTTTTGCTTTAATTTCCCTTGCCTCAGGAGACACATCTAGAAAAAAAAAAATGTTGCTACAGCTGATGTCAGAGAGATTACTGCCTGTGCCTTCTTCAAGGATTTATATGGTCTCAGGTCTCACATTTAGGTCTGTTGCTAATTTTGAGTTTACTCTTGTGTATGGTGAAACAAAGTGGTCCAGTTTTATTCTTTTGTACATGGGTCTCCAGTCTTGCCAACACCATTTGTTGGAGAGACTGTCTTTTTCTCATTGTATATCCACTCGTCCTTTGCCAAAGATTAATTGACAATAAAATTGTTGGTTTCTTTCTGGGTTTTCTGTTCTATTCTATTGATATATGTGTCTATTTTAAAGCTAGTACCAGGCTGTTTTAATTACAGCTTTGTAATATAACTTGAAATCTGAAATTGTGAAACCTCCAGTTTTCTTTTTTTTCTTTTTTTCTTTTTCAAGGTTGCTTTGGCTTTTCGAGGTCTTTTGTTGTTCCATACAAATTTTAGGATTGTTCTAGTCCTGGAAATATTTGAATGTAGAGGAAATGCAATATATTTTTCATCTGAAATGATGTTTTGTGGGTAAGAAAAATTTCGAGAAAACTAATGTTTATTTATAACTATAACTTATAATAACCCAATTAAAATTAAGTAAGATAAAAATTAAAATAAATGGTTTGTAATCAAGATGATACTTTGAATATTTTTGATGAAAATTTTTCTAAAATGTGTTACCAATTTCTGATATTGGGTATATAATTTCTGATATAAATACTTTGTAATGTGCTCACTCATTCAAACATACCCTTAGAAACTTCAATTATCTGGAATGTTTTGGGTCTGTTCCACAGATATATAATTAATATGTGGAGAAGAAATTCTCTAAAGTCTTAGGATTCCTAGTAATATTTTCTTCCCACAGTGTAAACTTGTTATTAATATTGAGTGCATGTAGAATCTAGGGTAACAGGCTTATAAAATAGATACACTTACATTTGAATATAATTGTTTTCATATGATGATGACCCACTAACCTTTCATAAAAAAACGCATGAGCTTTATGTCTTTATTTGTCAGATCTTTTGCATGTATATTTTGACAGTGAAGGTTGATGTCCTGCTAAAAACAAAGTTTTTATGTTAGCAAATATGGGTTACAGTTGAGAAGGATAATAATTTATTAGCTCAACCAAAAAACTACATGAATATATAATTCTACCAGATTATTTATATAGTATATATAATGTATCTATATTAAATGTAATTTAGCACACACACACTGTTTAGTCCTTGCTGGAAGGTAAAGATTATGTGATTTACATTTCTTAGGTAATTCAAACATATTAACTTTAAATGACAGGCATTTATGGACTATGGAGACATGCATTTAAACAAAGAAATTATTATGGCTGACAATAAGAATACAAATATGGCCCAAATAGTGAATATACTAATTACTATTTTTTGTTTATTGATATTATCTCAACTTTCATAAATGGCTTAAGCAGAAAAATCTAATTAAAATACAATGTGAGCCACATATTTTATTTAAATTTCCTAGCAGTCACACTTTAAAAAAGTTATAAAAAAGTAGATTATTTTAATAATATGTCATTTTACTTATAACAAAATATTACATGTAATCAATAAAAGTTGTTAAGATATTTTAGATTCCCTTTTTTTTTTTTTCTTACCACGTCTTCAAAATCTGCAAAACTCAACTCAGAGTAGCACAATTCAGTAACTCAATTGCCACATAAGGCTACTGGATATCTATCCTGTTGGACAGCATGGGTCTACAGTGTGGTTAAAATCTAACAGCATGATCTTCCTCAAGAAATATCAGAGCTTTTACTTCTTAGACACCATATTTAGAAGAATATAAGCAAGCAACTGTCACAGTTAAATATCACAATAACTATAGAAACAAACCCTATATGAGTGCAATTAAGGGGAAACTTTTCAAAACAGAGGGAGTAATTAAGTAGAAAATGTGTAGTTAAATCCACACAAAAAAGTTGGATGGAAAGATCCTTGCCAAACAGAAGAACACCAAACATAAAAGGAAAGGGGAGGGAAGGAAACTTAGCATAGGCAGAAATTACCATATTTACTGAATGGAAGGCCAGTTTGGCTCTGGAAAACTTTTTCTTTTCTCTTCCCAAAGAGAATGGCCACACGCCAATAGATACAGGCCTAAAATAGAGTATATACCATGGTAACCATAGTAATGAGTAGATGGAACTAAAAAAAGCTGGTCTTGGGTGAGCAGATGTTCAGTCAAAGCAAGAATGAAAACATGAACTGCATTTCACAACCTCCATTTTATCTACATACAGTAGGACAGTGTTCTATGAGTCTGTGGGAGAAATGTGCCTGAGGAGGAACCAGAATGCCAAGGAGGCCTTGCCATCTATACAGGCACACAAACCAGGAGTCCACTAGGAGAATGCATTAGACAGAAACATCCCCAAGTAGGGCTATGCAAGGATGATAAATGTTACCATTATATATGTACACACACACACACACACACACACACACACACACACAAATTTACTAAGTAGTGTGTCTTACAGCCTTGTAAACTAGTCTGCCCACATTAAAATATGAAAAAAATTATATAGTATTGCAGTTTCCTTCTTTACCTTCTAAATCTAACTTAGGTCAGTAAAGCCTAACCTAAATACAATAGCACATTCTACAAATAACACATTTGTTACCTATATCATGCTAACACTTTCTCTAGGCATGAAGTTATCTTGGTTATAGAGGTGGCTCAGTGCTGTGATTAGAAACAAGAAAGGTGATGCAGATTTTCTGAGTTTTAATTCTGCTCACTAGGTAACTTAGAACAAGTAACTTAACAACTTCTGAAGTCAGTTAACCCATCTGCAAAATCATGCCACTTCCAAGCAATGATTTGCAGGTTAACTTAAAGGAAGTGAAGGTGACTAGTACATAGCATTAAAAAATTTTAGTTATTTTTATTGGTATCCAATTCAATGCCTTATTTTTATGCCATATGCAATTAAATTCCAAAATGGCTGTTGAGAAAAATACTGAAATTAAGTTTTATTGTACACAGCACATTTTTACTAATACATGTGTGCACAAACACACAAAAAATGCACAGACCCATGCCCACATCTATATTTTCCCTTAAAACACCCATTTTAAGAGAAAACAAAGAGGTCATCCTCAAAGAACACAGGTAGCTTTCATCTTCTCTCCCATAATACTTTTTGGGCAATGCTGCATTATGTACCATAATGTGCTGCACTCAGCTGGCATTGTTTCAAAACCATATCCTAAGCCACAGAAGACTAGTGAGGCTGAGGAACATTGAGTCATAATTAACTCAAGATGAAAGTTCACTGAGGAATGGATTCAAATTCAATTTAATATAAAAAGGCTTTGGAGGGAGGGATCATTGTGTTGAGATCTGAATGAAGAGAACTTACAATCTCCATCACTGGAAACTCCTTGATAAACAATCTCCCTAGATCTTTAAATGCCTTGTGCAGCTGGGGGTTGAGGTCATACTTCTCACTACATTTAGTGCGGGAAAGGAGCACTGGCACACGTTCATCCTGATCTACATGTAGCACCCAAAGCACTTTCAAAGGAAAAACAAAAAGAAAAGCATACAAAACTGCCAAGCAATTGATGTTCCCCATCAAAGAATTTCAGGAAGCAGTGACACCTCTGGAGAATGTTGAATGATGAACCCCACTCTTCAGGGATACTGAATCTTACCCGAGGTCTAACAAAAGCTTTATTTACAAAGATGTTCATTACAAGGATATATATATATATACACACACACACACACACACACACACACATATATATATATATACATATATATATGTATATATATATACATACAGTGGAAAATGTTCTACATATCTCAATGTTGGGTAAGGGATAAAGTAAAGATGATATAAATGAAAATTAAGTGTTGCATAGAGTAGGACAGAGTAAAAGACATCCGTAAAGAAAGCTACAGTGACACAATTCTGTTCATTTTAATTATAAGTAAAGATTAGTTGGATGAGGAAGTTAAACCATAAATTAAATAATTATTTAGAATTATGTTGCCCTCCAAAATTTAACATTGTGCCTCTTTTGTACTAGAACAGGTAGTAAGAGCTGATCGTTAAAATGCTAATTCTCTTTATATTTTATACACTGACACTTATGATGCCCAAGAGTTTAAATACAATATAACCTAACCTCACATTCAAGTTACTCTTAGGCTTCACTTATTTCTAACTCCAGGATCATTCCTTTGCTTCTAATGATGGATGTTTGAAGAAGGAGGAAGTTTCAGCACAGATTGGGCATAAATGAATAGAATGGCACTAAAATGGCAGAGATGGGAATTCACTTGCCCACATCCACACTAAAAGATCTTCAAATGCCAGTTTCTGTCTTCACATGGTCCTTCCTGATAGTGTTCATACAACTAAAAAAATTAGTTAGAAGCTAAAAGCATGTGACAGCAATCCACAAATGTCCAATTTTCTAACAGTCTTAAAAAGAAAAGGAAAAAAAAAGATTAAAGTATTAAATGAACTTATTTTAATATTTAAGAATAAGAAAAAAGACTGCAGGGTAAATCTAGTTTTTAAAAATTGGGAGAAAATATGTTTTAAGTTATTTCTATCAGATGAATTCGCTCTTTGTTTTTTATATGGTATAGCTCAGATTTCTGTGGTAGGCTCCATTTTCCATGTTAGTATATATAGCACATATATTGGGCCTCTAGGAGTAATCTGGTGCCAGGGATTGCCTTAGACTTTTCAGGAATTATCTCTTCAAATGGCACTCCCTCGGAAAATTACAAATCAGAGGGCAGGCATGAACCGAACCAATGTCAATGCACTCTATTTGTGTGGGTTCGTGTGTTGAAAGAATACATAATCCTAACAAAAGTAGATGATTTGGCCACTGATGGAAGCACAATCAGGGAGATCAGACTCTCTCTGCAAGGTCAATTAGAGAGTGCTGGTGTAATTTCCCTCCTGTCTAATGTTCTTAATATAACCACATATTCTTACTATTTCTCTAAAGTTATTGAACATATGTAATCTGTGTATCTGCCTTTGTGGGTCCTTTCAATAGTTCTACTTAGGGCAGCTGCACTTGAAGCTTAAGGGTTTGCAGCTGTTAGAGGCTATATGAGGAACGTGAGGGTTTGGCACGCGTCTTCATAGTTCCTACTGTGTAGAATTTTGGCAAGAACTGTGGAAAGGGTATGGCGACTTAGAGAATGTTTGAAAAACTTTTCTCCATAGTTGTGGCTCTGAGCACATGAGGTATGGAGTTGAAGATTATTAGGGTGGTTATTTTGATTGGAGCATTTGGGTCCATTCATATAGCAAACATGGCTTAATATTCTGTGACTCTGCTTTAATTTTGGTCTTTCTTTGATAAGTACAACAAAGAGAAGAACATTGTGAAGTAGGTCTGAAGAGTGTTTTGTTTTCTCAATTTAAACACCAGTTTTAAATTTTTAACATGACTATTTTCATTGACAGCATCTTTTAAGAGCCTATTAACGTTAGTATTCCTGAACAGTTTCAATTTCCATAGAAGAACCCTTTTACCCACATGCATTAAATTGAGGAAACAAGTAATTCTAATACTCAAATAATTACTTAGGATACTTAAATTATTTCTGAGAGGGGGAAAAATACCAGGGAGGATTAAAAAAAATCATTTCATCTTGGGGCACCTGAGTGGCTCAGTTGGTTAAGTGTCAGACTTTGGCTTAGGTCATGATCTCACAGTTTGTGAATTCGAGCCTCACGTAGGGCTCGGTGCTGACAGCTCAGAGCCTGGAGCCTGCTTCAGATTCTGGGTCTCCCTCTCTCTCTGCCCCTGTCCTGCTCACGTTTTGTCTCTCTCTTTCTCAAAAATAAAGAAATATTAAAAAATTAAAAAAAATAATTTAATCTATCTATGTATCTACCTACCTATCTTAGATTTTATTTTTAAGTAATCTCTACACACAATGTGGGGCTCGAACCCACAATCCCAAGATCAAGAGTTGCATGCTCCACCAACAGAGCCAGCCAGGTGCCCGCCACAAAATCATGTTAGAAGGACAATTCAACAGCTATGAATTCACAGTGCACTTAAGAGAAAATTTGAGAAAGTGACATTTTCCTTGGTAAAGTCCTAAAAGAAAAAAGATGTTAAAACATATTAACAATCCAGTGAGATCTCTATTCCTTGACTGAGAATAACATTTGTCATTGAAGATTTTTTTTTAACTTTAGAAGGGACATTTCACTCTAGCAAGGATTTTTGCTAGACATTCCATTTGTAAACCATAAAATTATATTAAATTCAATATGGACTTATCTAGATGGATTTAGAAGGATACACATAACATATATTAGGAATATTTGCATCAAGTCAACCAGATATCAATAAATTTATACTTGTCTCAGTATTTCTGATGAAAATGTATCAGAATCATTAATACATATTGATTATATATATATACATATATAGTAAAGATTTCAATCTTGTATCAGAATCATTAATATATATTGATTATATATATATACATATATAGTAAAGATTTCAATCTTTTACATACAGCTGAATGATGTATAAAAACTAGTCAAATTTGTTTTCAAAATATCTTCTATAAAATATTTTGTAATACAAGAGAGAAATTAGAACACTTGTGAGAGTGTAAATTTCTTTACTTAACCTTTGTGATGGTTATAGCTCCGTGTACAAAGGAAAACAGAGGAGTGAAGCAATTTCAAAAGAATAAAAGGATACTGAACAAACAGGCCTTTGCACCTAATTTTGGATAATCTGATAAGTAAAGCCTCCATTTCACTCCATGCAGACATGAACTACCACCGTATCAACCATGTGATAAGCACATACATTCCATGCTCCCTGCCATTAATATGATCTTGTGTCTAACTAATATATTCTTCTACCACCCATTTATCAAGCAATTCCTAAGTATGCAATATTAGAGATTTAAATATTGTTTTCAAATATGTTTGTTTTATCAATTTCATAAACTACTTCAAGGCAAAATTAGGTATTTTGCTTTCTTCTGAATCAAAAAGTATAAATCATGAGCAAGTTGCCAACATTATGATCATTCTTACACCATTTCTTGAATCTAGCTGTCTTAAAACCTAGGAGTCATTACTTCGCTTCCTAATCCCACATTCATTACATCAGCAGGTCCTGCAAATTACACTTTGTGATTTGTTTCTAATTGTTTCTCCTTCTCTCCCTTTCTACTGACAACATCCATCCACATGCCTAACATCTCAAACTTGGATGACTGGAATAGCTTCCTTATTCTCCCATTAGCTCTAGCTCCCCTTTATTGTGGTTTCCATAAGGCTTGCCACTGAAGTGATGTTTAAAAATACAATTCTGATCATGTTACCTACACACTTCAGCTCACCTATCCCTTTAAGTATTTTAATATAGAAATATAACTCCAGAATTTTATGCCCCTCACACCTTAGGATCTTTGATAATGCATTTCCTGCCTGCCCATTCCCAAGAAAATTATTTTCTGCTCTTCTTCTTGTGTCATCTTATGATTCACCACCTCAAGGAAGCCTTTCCCGAACTCTCAAAGCAGAGTCATTTAATCTTTGCTACTACAGTAACTTTTTTTTCTTTCTTTTGGAATACATAACTTATTTAAAATCTACACTGTGAATGCCTTGAGCATAAGGACCTTGTCTGTTTGAATAAGTTAAATGGAAAATTAAGAATTTTTTTATAAAATAAGAAAAGATACAGGCCTTCAAATTCTATTTTTCAACTAGATAAACATTTCAGGGAAAATAAGATACATTCAAATATTATATATATATATATACGTATATATATATATATTTACATATATACATATCCAAGAGACTATATATATATATATATATATATATATATATATATATATATATTTACTTATATATACATATCCAAGAGACTCTTGGACACCTATATGTATATATCATGTGTGTGTGTATACACACACAATTTAATATATCCCAATAGACTTATCTCAAGTGTAAATTTTCCACATCTCTTAAATGAACACACAATCTAGTAGATTGGTAAATATGGTAATAAATAATGAGTTTCTAACAAAATTCTTACAGTTGAGGAATGAGCACTCTGTTATGAGGATGCAAAAGAAGACAATAATAATTCTACTTGTCAAAAGCGAGCACGAAATTATAGAGGTTATGATTTGAATCAGGCCCTGAATGATGCCAAGAATTTTAGCAGAAACACGAGTAACACCAACACCAACAAAACTCTATACGCTGTGGGAACTACGAGCAAAATTATGGCCTCCTTGCTTGTACTTAGTACATTTTTGAAAACTAAGTAGCTAATTATCAATAGATAAGAAAAATAACCAGTATTTAATCAGCACTTACCAAGTGCCAGACATCATGTCTTATGTGCCTTGAGATGTATGTTCTCATTCAGTCACAATCTCAATCACAAGCCTGTGATGTTACTACCTAAATTCATTTATCTAAGTATACAAACTCAGGATTGGAGTATTTCAGTGTTTTACATGAAGGTATAGCTAAAAAAATTAAGACATATGAACTCTCAAGCCCATAACCTTAACCACCAGAATATACTACTCTTGAAGAATAAAAGTAGAGAGAGATGAACTGGAATTATAAACTTTAGCTGTGAACCGTGTCGGATACCATGTGTAAGACTTTCAGTTTCCTCCAGACAATGAGAAACACTGGAAAGTCTGAAAGCAGGGGGATTACATGATCCACTATAATTTTTTAGGAAGACTTCTATGGCAGACAATATGGAAAATTAACGAAGTTAGATTGATTAAATTGCCTATGATGCATAAAATTGCCTATAAATGAGCTAGGCCACTAGGATACTTAAAAGTAATTTAATTCAGACTTATTCAAACTAAATACTCTTGAGTGATTATTGAACACTACCTCATCCTCTGCCAAATACTGATTCTCTAAGGAAACACTTGTCTGGTAAGGATAATCTGGCATTGAGAGGTAGCTGATGTGCTTATGAGAGCAGCCAAGTGGAGACGTCAGTAAAAGATAACAATATGAATCATGAGAGGAGGAGTCACTTGAGATATAAATAGAAAATTTAGGATCTTCACACTGAAATTATTTATAGAAGGAAGCAATCTATAAATTCATTAATAGCAAAGGATTCCTTAGAATATATTAGAATATGGATATTCTTGACATTACATTTTCTTAAATGTAAATATTTGTCAATCCACTCGATATGGATTTTTTTAAACAATGTTTCCAATATTATGCAAGATAAAGATCAATGTTTTTGGCTAATGTGGAATAACAGGGAATAGATTTACTCTTCTGCCTTAAACAATTAGAACACACACACACACACACACACACACACACACACACACAAATACATAGAATACTGATTTGAAGGAAGTGGACAACAGACAGTATAGGGCTGTGGTCCCTCAGAGAAAGGAAATTATCAAGGTAAGCCCTGCATTTACATCAACTTATTGCTTAGCAGTATATGGACTCTAGTGTGGAGACAGGGAAAAGACCCATGCACAGAACCAGATTCTTACTGATTTGAAACAGAGAGCCAAGTTCTGAAATGCCAAGGCAGTTACAGTTTTCTGGCCAGAGTCCTGAAGAGGAGAGATCTATAGAACGAAAGAGACCTAGGTATATTTGCAGAGGACTCTCCAAGCCTTTGGCTGACTACTGACCTACTCATGTGTGAGAGTAGACTACCCCAGGAAAGGGAAAGAACCACTTTAAGAAGTAATAGGAAGACAAATATCTGGAGCTAGAAGATCATAGTTCATGCTTCCATCACACAGAGTGGAAAGCCCTACTAGGACATGAAGCATCAAGTAGAGTCATTAGACTGACTCAAAATTAAAAACTGCTATTTGAAAGATACTATTAAGAAAACTAAAAGGCAAAGATTACAAGAGAGAAAATATTTTCAAAATATTTATCTCAAAAAGAACTTGTAACCAGAATACATAAAGAACTGCAAGTTAATAAGACAAACAACTCTAAGTAACATGGCCAATATGTGCATATAGATTTTACCAAAGAATAAATACCAATGGCGAATAAGCACAAGAAAAGAAACTCGGTGTCATAAGTCATTAAGGAAAAGCATCACACGCGTGCGCACGCACACACACACACACACACACACACTCATCTCAATACAATGAGCTACCAGTACATACTCTACTTAATGGGTACCATTAAAAAGACTGATAACCTCAACTGTAGATGAGGATGCAGAATTCACATAAGTCATTTGTAAGAATGCAGAATAGTATGGCTACTTTAGAAAATATGTTGGTAGTTTCTCATAAAGCTCAACATCACTTACCAGACAACCTAGCAGTCTAAGTGCTAGGTATTTACCCCGAAGAAACTGACAACACACAATTACCCAAAGCTGTGCATTCGATGCTGATAGTAGACTTATTCTTAATAGGAAAAAAACAAAACAAAACAAACAAATGTCCATCTCCTGGTGATTAGACAAATAAATTTTAGTACATCCATGCAAAGGAAAACTACTTAGCAATAGAAAGAAACACCAAGAATGACCTTTAAAAGAATTTTCTAATTAAAATAAGCCAGCCACTGGGGTGCATGGGTGGTTCACTCGGTTGAGTGTCTGGTTCATGGTTTCAGCTCAGATCATGATCTTACAGTGCCTGGGTTTGAGCCACATGTCCTGCTCCGCAATTTCAGTGCTTGGAATTCTCTCTCTCTCTCCCTCACTCTCTGACCCTCCTCTATATGCATGGGTGCACACTCTCTCTCCCTCTGTCAAAATAAATAAACTTTTTTTTTTAAGCCAGCCACTATAGAATATATCCTTCATGATATTATTCCTATGGAATCCTAGAAAATGCAAAGCTTTAGATTCATAAAGAAGATAAATGGTTGCCAGTGGCTGAAGTGATATGAAGAAATTGACTGGCCAGGGGCATAAGGATGATAGAAATGTTCCATAGCATGATTGTGGTGGTAGGAAGATGATAGTATATGCCTATGTCTATGTCTGTCGAAACATCAAATTTAGGAGTACCCAGTGGGCTTAGTTGGTAGATCCTGTGACTCTTGATCTTTGGGTTTTGAGTTTGAGCTTCACATTGGGGTTAGAGTTTACTTTAAAAAAATAATCAAATTTACACTTATTCTTACATTATACTTCAATAATACCAACTGAAAAAAATGAATGTGGATGCTGACAGTAGGGGAGACTGAATGTGTGTAAGGCAGGACAAATATGGGGACTCTGCCCTTCCCACTCAATTTTTCTGTGAACCTAAGATGGCTTTAAAAAATAAAATCTATGTTTTTAAAAAGTCAATAAACATATTGCTCAAAGTTAAATTTCACCACAAATAAACATTAACATGGCTTTGCTAAAGTCTGAGCACTTTAGTGTTAGGAAAGAAGTAAATAAAATGTGCAGAATTTTTAAATAAGAGGATTAGTTTCATGGGACTATTATACATGAGAGAAAACAGTATTTGTCAACATGTATTCAAAGTTAAGATTAGTTTTTCCATATAGATTACAAAAGGTATAATCACTCAACAACAGCTGGGATTTCTGTTTTCCTCTTTGGCTAAAAAAGGCGTTTCTGATGGTACATTTTGATTATTTTCTTCATAAAATAAATAATTATCAAAACATCAAAGCACAGTTATAATGCCGAGTAAAAGCCAGACTCCAAAAATACATATTGTATATTTCTATTTTCAAGAAAAGGAAAAAATTGTCTCTAGTGTTAAAAAAAAATGTGTTTTTCCCTGGTAGATCATTGTCTGGAAACTGGTATGAAGGAACCCTATATATTTATCTTAGTGGTGGTTCTGTGTGTGTGTGTAAGTTTGTGTGCGTGGGTATCACATTGTAGATATAATTCATCAAGTTATATAGTTAAGAGTTGCTCATTTATTCCATGTGTTTTGAACTTAAATTTTGAGGCAATTTTTTCCTTTTCAGATTTATATACTTCATATTTTCTGGAAGCCTATTCATTCCCCCTGGGTTCTTCATTTATTCCCCTATCACTTCCACTCTTCCTTTTTTCCTTTCCCTACCACTTTCATCTTTCCTTCATATTTCCCCTCTTTTTCCCAACAAATATGCTAGGTACTGTGGATCCAAATGAACTGCAAAAATATGTATGGTCCTACTTTTAAGAAGATTAAATTTGAAGAAAGGCAACCAATATTAGTTTCAAAAAAACCACTCACATAAATTGAAGAATGATAAATACCTCTACATGCATATAATGCAGAGATCTTAAACATGCAGTAAGTTCAGAAAGGTTTTCCTGAAGAAGTGAACAGAGGAGATGAAAAGGGAGGAAGACATGGCTGCAGAGTGTACTTCATCTGGACAGACATTGTGGCTAGAGGGAAATTGTTTCTCTGTCCCTCTTCTGGCTCCACCAGAGCAATAGCTTCTATGTGTGCCCATAGTTCCTGTATTAATAATCCCAATATTATATTTCCATAACTCACCTTACCTACTTTCATAACAGCGTTAGGCTTCATTGATTTTTTTTTTCCCTAGAATTTGTCCCAGGTCCTTTTTTTTTTTTTCACTGTAATCTCTAGGCATTCTCAGATGTATCTATGACTTGAATGAATAACTGTTCAAAGATTTCTTAACCGTGCTACCTCCAGTCCAGATTGTTCCTCTGAGCTCCAGACTTATATCTCTGTCTGCCTTCTTGACATCTCCAGGGTGTATCAATATATCCTAATTGGAAATAACACTCTTGTTGCCCAGAGTCTTCCCAAATTGACCTAACTCTTAACGTTCCCTATTTCAGGGTTACATCTGTTCTGTCACACAAGCCAGAAATTTAGAATTTAACCCTGACATCTTTTTGTTCTTTATCTTCCACATCAGTATAATCCCATGACCTTTCAGTGAATCTATCTCAATCTTTACTGCATTGACCACTAAACTGTTCCTCATATCAATCCCTATTTTCCCTTTTCATCCACATGGTCCTTGTTCATACCACATCATCTCCCTCACTATGCCCAATAGTATTTGCAATATCCTCTTATAGTACCTGATATATAATAGGGTCCAATCAAGAACTTTGCAGGGAGTAGGGAATGAGGTAGTATTTTCCTTTTGAAAATTCGTAGGGCAGTAAATTTCCACTGAAAGCAATCAATACACTTATAATATACTTTTAATCCAACAAAAGTTTTATGTGTTTGGTAACTTCATTTTTTTGAAACTGGGAAAAATATGCTATTTGTGATTGGACATGCACACTGTGAAAATTGTAAACTAATGACCCCAATACACTTGCCCAGCCCCAGTTACTGGGGTCTTTGCATTCTGTATTTCCCCCATATTAAAGATGTAACTATGGATATATTCACCTTTATTTTTCATTTATCTTGTTTTAAAATACAGGGTCTGCTATATCATATTAAAGTCTAAATTTAGAGTTCTTAGAAAGCATCAATAATAACGCTGCTTGGTAACCAAAGAGTGATTCAGAGCACAACTGTGCCATCAAGCACCTAAATCCGTAATTACCATGGTTATTTTATTTTTATAACTTGAATTTTCCAGTTGTCTTTATCTCTCATTTATTGTTTACAAATACACTCCAGTAACTTGAAATTTAGTCAACTTCATCTGTCGTGACACTTGGTGTCCTTGAAGAATTGTTAGTGATTGAAAAGAGACTGAAGATAAGGTGGGTTGTGTATGTGTTGTGATCCTCCTTGGAAGACAGATTATTTTCAGGAGAGAAGATTAGTCGTATAAAGGCAAAGTTATATAAACTTAGGAAAGCGTGTATGCAATCATATGTGTACACACAAACTCTCTGTCACACACATGTACCTTAAAGAAACACATTGGAAAGTATTTTTTTTAGATAGCCAGGATTAGAAGCATGTATAAGGCGAGCATTTATTCACAGCACTTGTATAAAGACCAGTCAACATTTCTAATATTTAGATGGCCTTCAAAACTCTTTCCTATCCTTCCCACAGATAATGCTTATTTCTGCATTCACAAAGGGACCACCTGTTTGGCTTCCTGTGGTAATACCGCATCTTGGATAGGCCTCTAAAAATAGCTCTCCAAATTCTCAATTGATTTTCTCAAATACTACATTAGAAATTGAGAGTTTTCTGATCTTTAATATACTTTTGCCTCCCATTCCAGACGTTATAAATAGAACTTCAAAAATTCAACTACATTCTTAAAGTAAACCCCTTTCTATAATAAGGCAAGAAGCTGCTTGCTCATGCTGACAGCATTCTAAGAGCCAAGACTAAACAAATGTGGATATCTCAAGGACATGGTTATGTACTACGACTATAGTTTCAGGGCAGGGGAGGATGATACATTTCTGTAACAGTATGCTGTTGCATACCGAAAAACATCTGAGACTACCAGAAAATAAACAGGTTAGGGTCAGACTGTGACATCATTCATTTATATTCATTATATCCACAAATATTCATTGAGATCAAATAAGCGAGACTGATGGGTCACTTACGGGAAGATAGTGGGTAAGAATATTTGGATTGGTAAGGACAAGTATCAAATTAATCTGTACCAAATACGTACTACACACACACACACACACACACACACACACACACACACACACGTTTCTTTCTCTTCTAACATAATAGATGTGTTGTAGAAGTTTGGTCATCAACTGTACCAGTTCTCAGAGTCTCCTGAAATAAAGTAGAGTGATCTAGAAACAACAACTTTTAACATAAGAAACTCTTCTCTATGAGATAAATTATTTCTTCATATACTTTCCAGATACCTAATATATTTCTGTGATCCTGCATAACATATATTATATAGTGGATATAAAGATTCAGATGGGTAAAACAGTTCAATATAGATGAGTGAATTAATATAAAATATGGGGAGAAAGTGTTTCATTTTCTTTGTCCTATTAGAATAGAAACTGACATGATATGCTATTCATAGAATGGACATCAAATTCTGAAAGGTTGCCTTTTTCCATAGCATACTTTTGGGAGAGAATAAGAAAGCTTCACTGATCACAACATTAAAATGTCATAAAACATGGAATCTAACCTAAGAAGTAGTTCTGACTGTGAGCTTTCAGGTCCACATTGTTTATTGATTTTATCCTCTTCTCAAACCATATGTTAAGTTACAAATTCTGAAATTGCTTCATTAAATCACATTTTTCTTCTTTTATGTGTCAGTTACCTATTGAGAACATATGTTATCTCAACACACTAACACTTACTCGCAAGTCATATACTATAAGTTTAATGCTCTGAAAAAATAGAGAAATAAAAATGTCACCATGTTCTAGCTGAAAATAAAATTTCAACAAAATGATATTATAAATATTTAAAATGTAAAGCAAAACTTATAATGACGTAACAAATCCAGAGAGTTCTTGGACATAGAAGTTTATACAAAATGCACTGGCAACATATTTCCCTCTGTATGAAGTAATTGCTTACTCTCTATATGATCTACACAGCTAAGAAAAGTTAGGCCAACGATTTGTGTTCAACTCAATTAATGGTAGTTCCTTAAGTGGTGAGATAGTTCTGAACTTACTCTTCTATTAAACAAACAATTCCTTATTTTCTCTTTTATATGAGAGATACAGCATTTTAAAATAGATTTTACTATTAACTGTAAGAAGCCAAGTATTTGTACCATTATCCCACCCATTCATTTTCCACTTTCCTCCCCTTTCTATTCCTTTTCTTATATACTACCCAAATACCACCCCCCGCCATTAAATTGCCAGAATTTTGAAGAGTTTCTTTTAATAGATTTTTCCTATACAACAACAAAACGTATAGTGAAGAAACAGTGAATGGATGTTAAATCATATGCACAATAGGTTTTATCCTGCCAAACACTGATAGAGACAAAACAGGACTGCTGAAATTTTTCTGCCTTTGGGACAGAAAACAATTTGATGCTGGCCCTTTTAGATGTGATTTTTTACAAATGGCATATTTTCTAAGTCTCTATGTTATGTATGCACCACCACAAGAAACACATAGATGCATAGTTGATACTTGCTAAAGAAACAGAGGAGATAAAAATAACTTAGAATCACTAACTAAATTCAGGTCATTCTTCTAAAAATGATATGGAAATTATTATTCTTTTTATCATGGCAAATTTTATCTTTCCATTCAAGTCATGAAATCAATTTATCTACCACTGTAACCTCATCAGAATAAAATACACCATCTGCATACCAGACCTTCATGACTGGCTGAGGACAACACAGACCATTTCCAGTTAAGATTCTCAGGGAAATTAAGTATACAGAATGGAATTCCCTAAATTAGAATGTCTATAATGTGAGAGCAGAAACAACTGTTTTGACCAGAAAACAAGTCTCCAGTGTTTCACAACTCTGGAATAACAAAAAGAAAGCTTCTTTTGAAGTCTTGGACTCTGTTCAATTTCTCATCTGTTTTGTAGGATGAAATGATTTCATTCACTCGATTAACTAGAAGTTTAACCTATATTCAGGTAGAGATACGTACCATATTTATATAGGTTGATTTTATAATATTTAGATAAGCAGAAGCTACATAAATGTCTTCTAGAAAGCCTTAATTTACCAAGTCAATGACTAACTTTTAAATTATTCTCACCACAATTTCACAGGGTCATCAAGCCATCATATATATATATATATATATATATATATATATATATATATATATTTTTTTTTTTTTTTTTTAATTAAAATAAATCTGATCAAGGGCTCGTTATATGGTTTCCACTTGGAAAAATTTCTGTCTGCTAAATCTAGACAAAACTGAGGAGGAAATTCAAGAAAGTTCAAAGAATATGTAAGTCCAAGTTAAAATGTTCTAAACAAAAAGACTAAGAATATAAGACCAATTTGTAAGTGCTTGAGAATGTAACTCCTTAATGTATATTCCCTGGTCAATAAAATGTGAATGAAAAATCTGGTTGGTCTGAAGTATTCACGGCCTGTGTAATGAGTGCTATAAATGGAAGTAAATTACTTAAATGGAAGTAAATGGAAATATCCTGGAATGAAAGGAAATAGCTTAAAATCTCCAGAAATGGTTTTAACAAGAAATGACAATGCTACACAAATCTTTGCAACATTTCTGATCCATGCCTTGTGTTTTACAGATCTTCTTTACCCATTATACACAATAAATAACATAGATATTTGATATTAAAAATGTATATATTTTTTGCAATTTATTTTAGTGTCTTAAAATTGGGTAGGGATTTGGGTCATATTGACAGTGCAGTCCATGCAATATAATGAGTTGAACTTGCCATTTAAAAAGATAATTTAGTGGTAAGAGAGCTATTTATTGTACCTCAATGCTAACTAATTTTACTTTTTCCAATATATATGTTATAACTTATTTCAAAAGCAGACCTTATTTGTTTGAGTTTACTGTAATTCCAAGAGAATAGACAGAACTCTATTTTTAACCTAGTTCATATTATAAGAAAATAGCCTGGACTCTACAGGTTAATCATAAATACATGTTTAAACATAAAAAGTTTCTGAAATGTGTTATTTAATTATAACTGGTGATTTAGTAGAAGCCTATTAAATGCATGTAAATTGAATTCCATAAAGTAAAACTAAATCATTGTGAAATCAAGACCTTTAAATATGCATTTTAATGAGAAAAATATGCAGTTTGAAAAGTCTGATTTTTTTCATATAAAATAACTTTTGCACCTGTGAAAAAGTCTAACTATAAGAGGATTTCATTTGGGTCATTAAGTCTAATTGCTTTACTTATTTTGGTTTTTGAAATATCCTCAGTTTAAGTGTATACAAATAATAGAATTATTTCATTATGAAATACAATTTTAAAACAATAAAACACTTATTTCTGATAAAAGCTGCACAATGATATTTAAGTTTTTTATGACGTTGCAAAACTGATAGGTTCTGAAATTCCAAGTTTTTAAAAAAAAGGCATTTTGCAATCTTTAAAGATCACACAAAGCAGGTCAGCTTTGATTACGACTATCTGAGAACCACACAGGGTAAATTATATGACACCTTTTTTTCTATTTCATCTTGACAAATTAGTTCCTAAATAGACTAACGACTTAAGAATCCTTGCTCTGCTAGATTTGGGAAGTGTTACAATGAAAGAGACTGTAATTGCAAAAGTATTAACATATTTCACCCGTACCCAAATTTACTTGGAGCATATCAGGATGAGTCTAGAATATATACTTTATTATGCAGGTTCCCCTTCAATTTCAAAGGGGAATGGAGTAAGCCACACTTTTTGGTTGACTATCCTTACCTATAGCAATTTTTAAGCAATCTACAAGTTTAAATAATCCTTTAAAGATTCTGAGATCAAGGACAAAAATGGACTTTGAATTTTAAAAATGTACAGCTATAAATATCCTTTGAAAATTTTGTTATCAGGAACTAGAAGTTTAATATATGTTTTTTTTCCCATATTTTGTCTTTTAACTTGAATACTTGAAAATGCTTTATAATTTCATATACTTAGTACAAATTTTACTGTGAGAGATGTTTTCAACAGGCCTTCGTAGCCTATACAAGTATACTTAACTTTTGCCATAAAACTATGATAAGTCAGAAAGGAACAATACAGGAATGAGACAAAACAGGGTGTTCTAGTTTGGTTCTCATATACTCAACAGTAATGGAATGAAATTCAATTGTTCAAAACAAAATCAGGACTGGGTTATCTTCATTCTTTCCCACTTCAAATACAATTGACAGTAAATTTTGTGACAGGAGGACAGGAGGTAAACAAACGTACCATCTATCAAAGGACTGAAGGAAAGAAGGAAGAAAGGGAGGGTAAACAAAAGAGGTATCACTGTACATAACAATGTCAAGAAAGGCAAAAGGGATTTTTGTGATACTATTTCAGTGCATATACTGTTGACCAGAAACAAAGATGTAAGGACATGTAACTTTAGGAAAGTTTTCCACAACCAGTATAAGAAATTAACCAGGAAGTTAATTAGTAAGAAATGTATTTAATCATCACAGAGAGCAAGGGTTGGTTTTACAAAGAGAAAAACAATGTAATTTCCTGTCTTGGCAGGGTGGTCAAACCACAGAGGCAGAAAGAAAATGTAATATCTTAAATCTCCTACAAAAAACTTACTAGATTTGGCCAATTTCTTTTTTTCCATAGAAGGTGGGCTTAATTAATTTTGTACAATTCTTAGAGACCTTGGGCTCTAAATTTTGGGTGGTATAAAACTAACTGACTTTCAAAGGCTAGTGTTAATTAGTGTTAATTGGTTCCTGGTGGATATCAGAAACTAGTTAAAAAAAAACACCCTAAAATATAAGCTGGGGCTTTTGGAGTTTGGAATGACTAGATCTTGGAAAGAAATACACTGTTTTTCACAATTTCTGAAGTAGCCACCGAAGAGAGAACCACAGGGGCCATGAGTTCTACTGGAGATCATGATCCAAAGGAGAGATGATTAATTAGGAGCATGCTCTCATCAAGTGCTGAGTTTGTCTCACAAGAGTTGAGCTCAATGGACTTGAGGAACTTTAACAACTTGGAAGAAAAAATATCTATAATGATTGGGAGAAATGATGTAACATAGAAATCGGTGATTATAACATTCCTCTATGATACACAGGAACCAATAAAAATAACAAAACAGAAAAAAAATTAAAAATATGAAGAGCTAGGACACAGTGGAGAAAATTCTACTACTGGGGCAAGGGAGATAGCCATGTATGCAAATAAATACATCTATCTTTACTAAGCATGGGGATTAGGGCTTGTAAATATGAAGCAATCGTCCATATTCAAAGAAAAAGAATAAACAGGCATCGTTAGGGAGAAGGGTTCATGTAAAGGAGGAGAGTCACTAAATAACAAAGCCCCCCAAATGATGAATCTCATGACATAGAGTAGGAAACGAAGCCTTCCAGAAAAGTGTATTGAGCAAGGAGAATCCCCAGAAAAATTCCTATTGCTAAATCATGTGGATACACATGAAATCATCAAAAGAGTCAAAGAAGCATCTTCAGGGTTAGGCCTGGGACATTAACCCAAGGACTTCGGGGAGGAGGCTGTATTTTTCAATCTTCCTATGCAAAAAAATTCACAGGAGAGAAATGGAAGACAAGCGTGGTTCTAGGTTCTCCCTTCTTTTTTTACATTTTTTATTTATTTTTGAGAGACAGAGTACAAGTGGGGGAGGGGTAGAGAGAGAAGAGACACAGAATCCGGAGCAGGCAGGCCGCAGGCTCCGGGCTGCAAGCTGTCAGCACGGAGACCAATGCGGGGCTCAAACTCACAAACCGTGAGATCATGACCTGAGCTGAAATCAGACGCTTAACTGACTGAGCCACCCAGGAGCACCTCCCTTCTTTCACTACTATGCTAGTTTTATGCAGTCTTGAAAATCATTTAACTCTTATTTGCTTAGGTTTGCTTTGTTTGTTTTTTGTTGTTCTGGTAATGCCTGTGTAGTTTTATATGGCATATTTAATGGTTAAGAGTGGGTGTTCTGAAGATAAGCTCTGAGATAAACATTCTTCCTTCACCAATAAAGACCTGAATGGCCTTGAACAAGTTATTTAATTCCTCCAAGACTCAGTTATCATATTCATAAAATGGCAATAATAAATCCCTATCTCACAGTGATGTTGAGAGAATTAAGAGAGTTCTCAATTCCAACCACATAATAAACACTCAACAAATGCTTTCTTATCATTATTCCAGGCTTTTGTAGGTGCTTCAGCAATATTGGGAAGCATATTTGAACACTTGTTATGAATATATCAGGAAGCTCCAGGATGTTATTTGACAGAGTTGCAGAACAATGAATATCATGGTGACCAAGAGCAAATCCATCACTGTGAGATCATCCTTCCCGCACTTCCTAATCTCACCTTTCAGTTGTAGCTTCTCAGAAAAATGCACACTCTTGAGGTTTCAGGTGCCCAGCATATATGGAATCCCCTTTTAAATTTATAATAGAATTCTATTAATGATTAGTATTTATACGCTTCCATGGAACTGTAGTATTTTCATAGGTAATTTTACATTTCCATCAACTGTATTTGATATACTTAGCCATTTTTTTTGATATTAGGGATGCACATAAAAATGTGAGACAAGAGAGACAAAAATGCAGTTCACAAAGCAAACATAAATTGTCCAAATACATGAAAATGGGTTAATGGAAACAAGCTGTAGCATAAACGAATGCTAGCTGAGACAAGCAAACCAACTCATTAGTATGTGAATACACTTTAGGAATATAACAATTAAGAATGTGAGACTTCTGTGAGAAATCAAATTAATTCTTATATTCAAACTTCATATATATGCGCAAATTTGCTGCATGTGTGTTTCTTCAGAAGCAATCAGTTTGTTTGCAGACCCCGCTATGGAAACCTACCAAATGTCAGAGAAGCACTCTTTGAAACCCCAGTCCTGGACCATGGTCTGCTGGAGAGACTGAGCAGGCAGAGAGAGCCCTGCACTGTGCTTGCTCAAAAGAAATGTTCATTCATTAATCTAGGTAGGGAAACATGCTGTACTCAAGTAGATGAGGAAGAAATGGAAACATTACAAACCAAACAGCAGTGTGGGAGTGAGCAACAGCCGGAGGAAGGAAATGGATGACGTGACCTGACACAGATCACTGAGCTGCCTCAGAAGCCAAACAAAGTAGCAATGGGAGAGTCAGTCTATAGACATCTGCTGAAATTCTCTTTCAGCAAAGTCACATCATCTGACAAGTTCCTGACACACCTTATTGAAAATTCCATCCATCAAAAGATAAAGGAAATGAATTATTTGGGAAATGACTACTCTGGACCTAATTCTAACCAACAAAGAATTGATTCATTAAGTGAGAGAAACAGGAACCCTGAGAGAAAACAGTTCAGTGGCCTAAAATTCCATTATAGCCCAGGAGATGGAGACTGGATTCTCACTCTTTGCATTATTAGACATTTGGAAACACACATCCATGTCCCAAAGGCAATCACTGATAATTCTGAGGAGGATTTTCTTCTAGATTTTACCCAGTTAAAAAAAAAAAAAGTATTAACAGCATTATTTAGATCAAACTTCCAGTAATTCTTAAAAAATTGTGTCTATAAATATAGTTTTGTATCTTTTTATACTTAATTTTACAAGGTAAGTATGTTTCCATATGATTGATGTGCTTAACCTAATTTGAATGGCTACATAACAGTTCATTTTTAGTTTGGAGAACTCTGCGACTGTTACTTTCATACCCATTCCAGTTCTACTTAAGCATACAGCCACCATGCTGCTTTTGTGACATTGTTATGACTCCCAACTCCTGGTCTGGCCCTGATTGATTGAGTACAATGGTTCTCAGTGTGTGATCTACAGACTACAGATCCACAGAGTATGATCCTATAAAACTTTTAAGGGGTTCTGCAAGGTCAAAACTACTTTGAAAATAATAAGAAGGTATAATCTGCCTCTTTCACCCTCATCTTCTGGTGAGCATACAATGTTGGCTTCAAGAGACCACAGATGGGTGCTTTCACACAGACTACATAAAGACGCAGAATGAGGGGCACCTGGGTGGCTCAGTCGGTTAAGGGTCCGACCTCGGCTCAGGTCGTGATCTTGCCGTTTGTGAGTTTGAGCCCCCCGTCGGGCTCTGTGCTGACAGCTCGGAGCCTGGAGCCTGCTTTGGATTCTGTGTCTCCCTCTCTCTCTGTCCCTCCCCTGCTCATGCTCTGTCTCTCTCTGTCTCAAAAATAAATAAAACATTAAAAAAAAAGACACAGAATGAGAACCCAAATACAAAGCCAGATATTAAGGGAATGTATAAAAATACAAAACAATGCTACATTCTCACTAATTTGTTTTAGAAATATTTTTTTCATTAAAGTAAGTATTTGTGTTATGTGATTAGTTTGTTACAATTTTAAATGAGGTAAGGGATACATATTTTTCAGTGTCTGTGTTTTATTTTCTATTATAGTACATACTGATAGGTAAAAACAAAACCTTTTAAGGTCCTCAATAATTTTTGAAAAATATAATGAGGTTCTGAAATCAGTAAGTTTTATATATTAACATAATCCTTTGTCAGATTCCCCCAAAACACTGTCTAAATTTATGGTTTGCACATAAATGTTGGCTAAGTAGAGAGAATATACAAATATATTAAATAATATATTTAAAATATATTAAATGATGTATTAAATATACAAATATATTAATATATTAATAATATATTAAAACAATTCTTTTTCAAATGAAAACGTTTAAGTTTGTTTTTTTCAAGTATTAATTATTTCTTTACAATATATTCTTGTCATTTTAGCTTAGAAGTCTGTTACCATTTTAGATTTTAGCTACATTTACTTATTCATTTTCAAATATTTTACTCATTTGACTTTTTATTTACACTTAAGTGTTTCAGCCACCAATTGTAAAAGTGTATTGTTTTCTGGCACAAAAAAACCTAAGTGTCTTATCACCCAAGATGTGTTCTGTTATATGACATAAGAACCTAAATATTATCTTTCCAAATAACAAAAACCAATTTTCTATTAACATTACTATGTCATTGTTTTTTGTTTTGTTTTTGACTAACATTTATGGATCAGAGGCAAAATTTATTACATAATAAAAAGGAAAAAATGAATCAAAAGTAATTTCTGGAACTGAAAGAAGTAAATTCCAAATAAAATGTTCAGGTCAAACAGGCCCTGAGGACACAGAGGACACTTTGGAGGGAGGGGGAAAAAAAAAAAAAACACATCAGAACAAGGAGAAAAAAAGAGTTGGAATTGTGGAATTGTTTGCATTCTTTTAACCACAAGAATGAGGGCAGTTAAAAACACAGAAGGCCTTGGACCAAGAAGAGTTACAATTCTTGATCAAAGCTGTGCTATGCTCTAACTCTACACCCACTGGCCAGCTGTAGAATCAATCCTGCCTTACCATTATCTCCTGGTTATGACATTACATAGGGAATTATACACACACACACATATAATTATGGCAATTATATAATAACAATCAGGAGGAAAAACAGAGGTGAAAGAGTGGGTTCGACCCAGCAGGAAGAACTGAGGGGCGTTCGGGTGGAGTTTGTGCCACAGGAAAATAAATGATGTGACAAAGCAGAATAATACTATGTGCCAGAGTCCCCTTTAGCCCACGTGCTGGAGACATGATTGTTTTACCCAGTGTCTTGAAACACTTGTGCTTGGAAGGGAATCCCACACATACTTAGAGTCTGGAACCAGAAAAGATTATTCTCATGATGACTTCACGGCTCAGAATAGTCCAAGTTTGAGAACACTGGGTTTGTGCTCCCTGCACTTACTACAATTATGCCAGTTTTATACTTGGGAAAGAGAGGGGAAGAATTTAAATAACTTGTCCAAGTCCCAGAACTCTTAAGCGGGCTTCAAAGTTTTATCTCTTAATCTCCAAAAAGTATTTCCCACACAAGTCCCTTACTTTTGGAAAGACTCTTCTTTCCGACCTAGATTTGACTACGCCTCATGCGTAGTTATTGTGGTTTGTTCCACTGATATGCTTATTCATATTGGTAACCACAGTTACAGGTGACTTCTAGCTACCCCTTATAAATGATGTATTCACACTTTGTATATTTTTCCCTTTGGGAACAACTTCAGAATCATTCTGAAGTATTTCCAAATGAATTATATATTTAACTTTTTTTTTTTAATAAACAGAACCAGACACTACCCTGACAGTGGGATCCATATACACATAGTAAAATAATACTTCTCTAAGTGTATAATAAGTGATCCTAAGAGATTGTGAATAGATAACACATCTGTGATCAGTATCATTAATTTAGCTCATATTTGAAATGTTTTATCTTGGATAGGATAAAATTATAACATTTAAATTATAATTTACATTTGATAATCATAACATGGTTATAAAAAATTAACCTAGCAATTAGGGATGCCAATGTTCAACTAATTTATTTGAATATTATATTTACTAGGGAAAAAACTAAAGGCTTTTCCACTGCTTTTTTTGAAAGCTTTCATTGAAACCATCACAAATCTTCATTTCAAAAAATCAATTCTTTTTTCCCTTATTATGTATCAGAGATCTACTTGCCCCTTAATTATTGATTTCACTGCCCCCTATGAGCAAATCTAACAATCAGTGAGAGTAGTAGATTGTAGTGCTCCAATAATGAAAATTTGCTTCATCATATAATTACTAAGAACCTCACAGATACCACAGACCTGAAGTAGGCCTGTGGAACACAGGTTTGAACAAAGCAAAAATATATATCATCCTCTTATAAATCTGACAGTCTAGTGGAGAAACACAGGTTCTAAACAAACAATTACAGGAGTAATAAGTGGTATAAAAGTGTGATATGAAAACAGTAAATTATGTGAAAACTACCATAGTGGAAAATGCATCCTTCCATACAATTCTCACTTCACCTTGCATGACTTTGTAGGTTACAACCCTGCTTTACGCCCAATCAAGCAAGAACAGGGAACACACATCTTTTCTGCCTCGATGGATGAGCACTCCAAGGCAGAATTACTTCAGGCTCCCTCAGGAGATTCACTCAGTTCATCCATAAACAGCAAGTGAGGAAGGGCCTTTCTGTTCAGTGAAAAAGGTATTTCATTTTCTAGATATTTAGATAACAGGCCTACCAGCAGATAAATTGATATTATTCCAAAACAAGCCATATGAAAATAATGATTAAAAATCATTTATTTAGTTATGTATGATTTTTCATTACGAACTCATTTAACAATGACAGAAACTTACATTTCATAAGCAGACTGATACTCTGAACAATTTACGTGTAAATCATTTAACCTTCAAAAAAAAAGCAAAAAAGTCCACAAAACGTATAAAATGGGCTTATCTCATTGTGACTTTAGTTTCTGAGCAAATTGAGGTCTTGAGAGCTAAAGTAGTGTGTCCAAATCTTGACGATAACTCTATGAAATACTTCCATTAACCCTGGTCCCAATACTTCCTACTAACGCTGGTCCCAATAATTCACATCCTCTCTACACAGGACAGATAAGCAATTGACAGGAAAACCTTTCTAGGAATGAGAAGGGGACTGTGGGCAACAGGTGTTTTCTAATAATAAGTCAATATATAGGTTATGTGTGGAATTATCAGTTATGGTTATATCTCTATAATTCAGTCTAATTATTGAATTTACCATTTAAGAAAACAGGCCAATAAATGCTCGTTGTTTTATTTTAGGTTATGTAGAGTGGTCTTTAAAAAGAAGTGTTCTTAAACTAAACCTGCAAACTTTCCAAAATAATGTACACAATATGTGTTTGTGTTTTTGAGAATTCTAAAATACATCTAAAGAGCTAAGTTATGTGCATAAATCAAACACACCTTCTTATAATATAACTGTGAAACAATAGTTTTGCTAAAAATTTCTGTGGGCATCCAAGAGACAGATTTGCTACAGATGTTCCAAAAAGATGGCGATCTTGTCTAGCTATCTTCAGCTATTCCAGTTATTTCAGAGAGAGAAGGATGGATGTGAATCAAGGTTTCATAAGAGTCTAAGCTTTTTGATACAACTTGTGGATGAGAGGGGTGCCTAGCTGGCTGGGTCAGAAAAGCAATGAGACTGTTGATCTTGGGGTTGTGAGTTTGTGTTCCGCATAGGGTGTAGAGATTATTTAAATTTAAAAAAAAAAAACAATAAGACAAAACACCTGTGAAGATAAATAGCATCCCAGACAGGAAAAGTGGAATGGAAACAGACAGGTGGGACAGCAAGAGAGACATTTGGAATAACGGGCAGTCAACCTACATGTAAAGAGGTAGATGAAGTCAATGTTGGAAATGTAGGCTGAAATCCAAGTATGAAAGAAAAGATTAGGCTGAAGAGATTGGATTTAATTCTTTGGGAGCCATTCAATTTCCCATAGTCGAATCTACAATCTTGTTTATTTAAAGTGACCTCCAAGAAATCTTAGGTTTATAAAATGATGGACCTTCATAGTAACATATTTAGTAAATATGTAGTAATTTCCCATAGAGTATGGAAAGTACTGAAAATAAAAACATAACTAAGGCAGAATTAATGCTCTCACAGACATTATGGTTTAGTAGAGTAAATAATGAAGCATGATGTAATGCCAAAGGTGTTATGAAAAATTAAACACATAACAAAATATTTAAGCTTACTTATAGATAATAATCCAAAATATTTTTAAATGGGGTATAAACCTCAAAAAGTCTATTTTTCTTTACAGCTTCTTTACAACTTGTATTTTTAGTGAATGTTGCTCACCAAAAGAGTGAGGTTCTGACTAGAACCCAGTATTTTTTCATTATATGTAATCTTTTTTTTCCCACCCAATAGAAGGTGACTTATATGTCAAATTTACTTATGGAATTAAATCATTGTCCCTGTAGTTGGATTGTGATAAAAAAGCATATTTATTTATCTTTGTGATAAGAGTTAGTTGGAGAGGACAAAAATCATTTTAAAACCAAGTCATTTATTTTATAGATCACTTAAATATCACATCAGTAGTAGGTCAGAATTTGTATTTGGATTGATGACTTATGGGCTTTTTTGTTTGCTTCGAAATCATCTCAAAGTTACATAATACTTTCACAATCTTGTAAAAAATAGGAATCTACAGATTTTACATTGGGAGATTTTTTTTTATTCCTCAAAACATTGAATCCAATCTTTTCGCAGCGATATGGCCAAATGATTATGACAAAAGTACTTGCTACTGAAAATATGTGTTAAGGTCAGCTGGGTGGCTCAGTTGGTTAAGTGTCTGATTACAGTTCAGGTCATGATCTTGTGGTTCATGAGTTGAAGCCCTGTGTCGGGCTCTGTGCTGACAGCTAGGAGCCGGGAGCCTGCTTCGGAGTCTGTGTCTCCCTCTTTTCCTGCCCCTCCCTGACTTGCACTCTGTCTTTCTTTCAAAAATAAACATTAAATAAAATTAAAAAAGAAAATATATGTTAATTATGGTATTTTTTCGACATCATTAAATATCTAGGTAAGGTGTTCTTTTTTTTTTTGGTTTACTTTTTTGTTGTTGTTGTATTCTGATCTTACCTCAGTTATTATATAATCAGTGTGTGTGTGTGTGTGTGTGTGTGTGTGTGTGTGTGTGTACTTATTCTTTTTCTTTCTGTATTTGTGTCTACACGGTGACTGCATTTTATCTCAATGATGGATCTTTAGATTTTCCTTCAAGCATGTGTCCAGTCCTGAAACTGAGGTTATCATCAGAACACACTGTTAATTTGTCAAATTTAGAATTATAGTATTGTTGTTCTCACTGAAAACAATAAATTCACTTTGCCAAAATTGCATCCCAATGGAAATCAATAATTACAGAGATGGACATATAAAATACACAAGCCTATATTTGGAGTCCAAGCAAAACCTCAAACCAGCTCAGAGCCAGACATTTTACAAGTTTAGTATGTCTGGGAACTTTTTTAAGAAGAATGCAATTTTAATATCCTGTGTTCCATATAGACTTATTTTTAGGGGATTTTTACCAAATGTACATTATTATCTTTCTTTGGAATCAAATAGAAGAATCCCTTTTAGTCAGGCCCAGAAATTAATAATGTGCTGTTGAAAATGACTTTTGATATTTAAAGTCCTTTGTTCATCAGCTTCACGATACCAAATGGTAAGGACAAAGGCAAGTAATATTTGTCACTGTTGCACGAAGAGACACTAAGATGCACAGTGTTTCTGAGAGTTACCAACAAGTTACAGACCCAGGACAAAAGAAAAGTCTCATCTCTGGAAGCTTAGAACAGTCAGTCTCTTCAAGAAATATCATATTTAACACCCTAATTCTGCAAACTAAGAAGGACATGTGTGTATTTCTAATCTAGGTATTTGAAAATATTAATTCATTTATTCAAAATAGATTAATTGAACATATAGTATATGGCAGATGGTAATCTAGATGCTGTGAATCAAATGGCAAATAAAACAAAGACTCTACATGCACAAATATGCTATTCTTTTAAGTGGTAACAGATGATAAATGACCAAATAAATACAATGTTAGGTACTAATAAGTTCATAATGACAAAGAAGTGTGAGTAGATATTGAATGATGGAGATTATTTCCTTTAGGCTGATCAGGGAAGGCTTCTCTGAGGATGTGGTGACATGAGATGAGAGCAAGGAATGAGAAATGCTGATATCTGTGATGGAAACTTCCTTGACATGTTCAAGAGACATGTTCATGAGAGGCTACCTTGCTCATTCAGGTGGAATGAACAGCAGGAGGGCTAAGCAGTAGTCTGAGGCAACATGAAGGTCACAATAAGTAAGGAGTGGAGATCTCATTTTAAATTCTCTTCTTAAATGTTTATTTATTTTTGAGAGAGAGGGAGAGAAAGACAGTGTGCGAGCTGGGGAGGGGCAGAGAGAAAGGGAGACACAGATTCTGAATCAGGCTCCAGTCTCCAAGGTGTCAGCACAGAGCCCAGTGTGGGTCTTGAACTCATAAATGACAAGATCATGACTTGAGCCTAAGTTCGACGTTTAACCAACTGAGCCAACCAGGCACCCTGAGTCTCATTTTAAACGATGTAAGAGGACCCTGGTGTGTCTGGACAACAAAATTAAATTTCATACTGAGTGGAGGTAAGAGATGGAAGATACTAGATAGAAGAATGAGAGGTAGCCATATTGGACAATGGTACATTACAGAAAAGCTGTAGGTCAGTACCAAGTGTAAGTCATTCAATAGAAAAAAGCTTTTTTTTTTTTTGAGTTCCTGCTATTCAGAGGATGAAATGTGGCACTTGTGGTTGTAAAAAAATATAATACTACATTCCTTAAGTAATAATATGGTATTTTACTAGTCGCCTGACATTGTTTTTCATTTTCCATAAGCTGTGAATACATACATACGTGGAAAAAGAGTTAACAATATAACACAGAAAACACTTCATTCCTTTATAAAAATGTATCATTTACCAACCTAATAGTCCTGTATTACAACAATCATTATATTAGCCAATTCATTTTATCTTTACTAACAAAACAACATAAAATTTTATTACTGATTAGTAAATTAATAATTGTCTACTAGCAAAAATTAATAATACAGATTTTACTTTTTCAGATGACAGTTAGACAATCATGGGCTAGAATAATCCCAAAATGCCACCAGGGAGACCTGTTATTTAAAGGATGTAGGTGTATAATTTTTGCTCAAGGTGTAGGAAGTCATCCCAGGTGGGGGGAAAAAAACCTGCAAAAATAAAAGGGAAGGATGCTGACTGTCTGTGGAATTGTGGGTGGCATGAATAGGCCGGTGGGACTGACGCACAGAATCTTATTGGACAGAAGTGGGAGATGACATCAGAAAGGGTGGGTTGTGGCCAGACTCTTGAGGACTTGTAATGGTGATCTAAGGAACTGGGCAAAGGAAGACACTGCAGGATTTGAGTATAAGCATGAAATGTAGACAGTTGTGTTTAGGAACATATGAAGATTAAGTGTGGTACCATATGTGAACTACAATCCATATACTTCATCCCCACACTGTGGTATGCATGCCCCACAGCTCCAGAGGCTCATTGGAGAATCAGGAACGTGCCCACACATATTCTACTACCTTATGTTATTAATACATAGGCTTCCTTCCATACTTCCACAGTTAACAGTTATCTCCTTGAATAAAATATGAAATATTTACAGAAATCATAGATGAATTAATATTTCCAGCAAATTTAGAATAGCTAGGCTTTAAGTAAATTAAAAAGAATTAAAACCTAGCAATAAATTTAGTTGCTCTGTTAAACTCCTATTTTAGCCATAGCTCAACCCTAGTTCCTTTATTTTCTCTCTTTTCCATTTCAATTTGTAATTGTAAACACTGGCATCTGCATCTGACTTCTGGTTTTGGCTCAGGTCATGATCTCACGGTTCATGGGTTTGAGACCAGCATTGGACTCTGCCCTGACAGCGGGAACCCGCCTCTTTCTTTCTCTCTCTCTCTCTCTCTCTCTCTGCTCCACCCCCACTTGGGCACTTTCTCTCCCTCTCAAAAAAAAAACTTTTAAAGTTATATTAATAGTATCCAAAATTTGTAATTATCTTTAGCTTCTACCCTGATGCAGAATACTTTGATTTTTTTTAAAGTAATTCTATGAAACAAAAGTTTACATGTTCACATGAAACTGGATGAGTTATTTAGGTCTCAATTGTTGAGATCATAGTGTAACATTATAATACATAAAAAAATAAATATTAAAACATACACCCATTAATTATAGATACTGAATTACTTATTTCAAAAACAGCCCTATTTCTCAAATAAATCAAGAAACGACATTCTGTATATTTCTATTTGGAAAAATGAGTAGACAGTTGATTGTATTTTTTTACTTAGCTTTGAGACAATTATTATTTTGAAGACTTTGGCTATGAGGATGTAAAGATGTTAATAATTTCCTTAAAACTATTTCAGGTTCTACTTAGACTAAAACACAACGCAGAGTCAAAGCCCTAGTAGAAACAGTGTTTCCTCCCATTTATTTACATGCTACCTCTTCCTGATGAATAGTCTCTTTGTTACTTCAATTATTGCCCCATTGATTGTTTATTTATTTATTTTCAAACATATGCTGTTTTTATTTTTTATGTATTAATTTTTTTTTAATAATCTCTATGCCCAGCATGGGGCTTGAACTCATGACCATAAGATCAAGAGCCACACAGTCTACTGACTGAGCCAGCCAGGCAACCCAATTCTGTTTTAAAATAGTCTAAAAAAAGCAAAACAAGCAAGCAAGCAAGCAAAAATATTTTGTTTCAACCTTGACCCAAACCGGAATGTTCTTGACAAACTGGTATTAAAAAAAACCAAAAAGAACACCTCTCTCCTATGGCCAAGGAATTCTTCTATGACACCTTAGAAGCATTACTGATCTCTCTCTGAAGGAATCACGTGCCTCTTTGTTCTCTCATCACGAGCCACTCTTAGCACTATTAACTCCCTCACTTTTTCCCAAATTGGATACTCAGAGATTATTTCCACTATTGGTGTGTGTAAATTTGGCTCATATCTTCTCACACTGTTCAGCTGCCTTATCTTTTTAGACAAACTATGTTCACCTCCTCAGCTGCTTTAGACATTTCCGGCTTTCTATCTTCAGTCATACTCCTGGGCTATGATTCCCTCCTCCAATTTCCGCTTAACTCACTGTGAGTGAGTAATAGTCACCTTCGGATCAGGTTCCCCAGCAATCAAGCTATTTTTCTTACAGACAATTACTCTCAAATGTTCCTCTTAAATTTTAAGTCTTGATTTTTTGGCACCAGTTGAATAAGAATTCTGGATTCTACTGTTTTCATGCTTACGTGACACAGCAGCCGCAGATTTGGAGGCTGTGGCATGAGGTTGAGTGGGTGGATATGGTGGTGACTAGTTGAATGAGTCACTCACGGAGAGGTTTTAGTGCTGAAAACTGAACCCAGAGAGACGCACAAGAGATTCTTAAAGAACATGAGCAGTATCACTGCATGGGAAGAAAACACCTGACCAAAACCAAGAAGTCTAGCATCTGCTCCCTCTTTCAGGAAATTGGAAAGTCATTCTATCCCATGATCAAATGATTACGAATATAGGTTATTATTTCAGTTTGGAACCAGACTACATTTGCAAATTAAGTGCAACTGCTTTGGTGGCAGTTTTCATTACTGCCCACCCCCCACCCCACCCCACCCCCGCCCATGTCTGCTCCCTTCTTATCCTCACGCCTTTTTTCCCCCATATGACTTTTCAGTCCTTCCCACAAAGGGGACTAATTTATTTCTAGCCTTTGGCTATGAGTTTGGTCATAAGATTGGCTCTGGCCAATAGACTGAGGCAGAGGTAAGTCACAGTGCACCAATTTCAAGCACAGGAAATGTTACGTGTTTTCATCTTCTCTCTGGTGCTTCTGACATTGCCGTAAGAAGGACATGCTGGGGCTGATGCTCTAGTCTCAGAAGGATAATGAGAAGAATGTGGAACAGCGATGCCCTGGATAAGCTGCCCAAACTGAGTCCAGACTCAGTTAATAACCCCCACCAACCTGCAAAAGAATCTTATTTCAGATAAACCCCAGCTGACTAAGTTGATGGTTGTTTTAAGACACTGAATGTATAATACTTTATTATGCCATAATAGCTATTTAATGCTCACTGAATAGAAGAGTCTGTCAAATAAGTACAGAAATTAGTTTTTTACAAGCCTGACTAAATTCTGATTTTATCATAATTATGTGAATATGTTTTACACTAGTATCTCTTAGAGAATGTCTGCAATCTTCTTAAGGAAAGAATGTGAACAATAACCTTTTATTATGGAATTCAGTAACAGATATTTGCTCAAAAATAATGTAAGATCAAAATGCAGACAGTATATCATGGTGGTTAAGAGAGTAGAAATGCTCATAAAATCAAATGCCGGAATGGTGGTTATCAGGGGTGAGGGGAGGGGGAAATGGGGAGTTATTAATCAATAGGTATACAGTTTCCATTAAGTAAGATAAATATCTCTAGAGATCTGCTTTACGACATTGCAGATGTAGTCAACAATAACGTATTATATAATTAAAATTTGCTAGGAGGATAGATATCATGGTAAGTGCTCTTACCACAATAAAAAAAAAAAAAGAAAGAAAGAAAAAGGAGTGAGAGAGAGCAGAATTGTAATCATACAATTGTGGATATAAGTTCAAATGTGCTATTCATTGGTTATTTATCCTTGGAAAGTAGTTAAGGTTTTCTGAGCTTCATTTTTTTATTGCAAAGTAAAATACTAATAATAGTATTTAATAGTTTATGTAATACGTATACAGCACTTACTCTACTATGTGGCAAGTAAAAATGAGCATTATTTGCAAAGAAAGTTTAAATGACATTCATTGATATTGTGATGTTCATCCTTATTTTCTATACTATCTCTTAAAAAGAAATTATTGTAAATATACCATGAGATGAGACTGGCTTAAGCAATCAAGAAGTTCAGCAAAGCGGTCCTGTAACTTGGAAGAAATTGCCCAGCTAAGAGTTACTAAGAAAGCATGGTCAAGACAGCATGGTGTGACATCACCAGGAGTAATGGATCTCGGGCATCATCTCATGAGAAGAAGCCAGGAGGAGGAAAAAAGTGGGAACAGAGAAGGAAATTCATACAAACTGTAAAATTTTACATTGCTGGTGGTGACAAAAATCAGTAACAGATTTGTGAAAGGCAATATGTACCCCAAATCCTAATGTGTATGTTCTTTGCCCAACCATTCCATTTCAAGGAATTTATCCAAAGAGGAATAAATATGTGTACAAAGACATTTACATGAGAATGTGCATTGCAGCACTGCTAATAACTATGGAAACGGAAAGCACACATTTATCAAAAAAGGAATATTAAGTAAATTATAGAATATTAACACTATACACCTATATTAAGATGCATACATATTAACCACTTACATATTTAATGCATATATATTTATGAATGATGTATATATCTATATGTTTGTCCATATATACATAGTATATGTGTGTGTGTGTATATATGTTCATATTCATTGCCAATATGTATTTCCAT